>NC_068312.1:4537605-4753421 GCF_025860055.1 Xyrauchen texanus
ACAACCCTACCTCTGCAAGGTTCTTTTCAGACATTGATGGCTGAAGCCGTCTTGGGAGAGGCAATGTGTATGATTTAATGTCATAATCTTGGTATGTCTTTCCGTCTTGCCGCAAATCAAGTTGCTGAAAGAGCTGTGGTAGTACAGAAGGTGCCCTTGATGATGGCTTAGTAGTCTCATCTGTGACTGGTTTCTGGGAGAATGGACCACCCACACAGCTGCCACCAAAGGGCAGGTTATAAACCATATTACAACAAGTCACTTGATTATCTGATTTTATTTGCCCTGTTAGATCCACTGCACCATGGTCTTCTTCTGATTTGATGAGTTGTGTGACGGTAGCTAATTGCGCAGCACCATCCATCTGAACCATTATGAAATGTGGCTTGACATTTGTTAGATTCATGATCTCTGGTTGCTTCCTCCTTAACTCAAGGGGGCCTGCAACACTATAATCTTCAGAGGCTATAGCTGGAGAGCTGGCATTAACCTCTGTGGCAGTGCTTTTCTGAGTGACAAGCATGTCCTTTTTAAATAAAGGAAGATGGCTGGATGAGTTATACTTTGCAAAAGAGACAGCTTGTTGTTGTTGAAGCTGATGATGTTGCTGAAGTTGTTGCTCAAGAATTTGCTGTTGCTGTTGAAGCTTCTGCTGCTGTTTAAGTAACTGCTGTTGCTGGATACTCAGGTCTTCCAACTTGGCATCAATCTGTGGTATATATGGATCAGTTGGTTCTGGTTTGTTTGGTGCAAGGCAAACTACTTTTCCCATGCCTTTGCCCAAATCAACTCTGTTTTCAAGAGGATCACAATATAGTACAGTCTGCTTAGGCTGGGACATGAACATAGAAGCAGCTACTGTAACACTGATGGTAGTTGCCGTTGGGGTCACAACATGCAGCTGCTCCTGTGTATTCAAGTTCATTATTAAGGGTTGAATCGTTGTGGATTGACGAATAGGGCTTCCTTCAACACTGCCAGAATACTTTCTGGATTCTGTTGCCAAGGAAGTCAAGTCCATTCCTTGGTCAGTTATGATAACTGGTGTTGGCTTTATGGCAGTTAGATCCACTAAACTCCCACTCTGTAATCTTTGTCCTTGCTCAATTCTTGAGGTACCAGGAACTGTTGAAATGTGACAAAATGATATGTTTTCCATTGACACTGATCCATGTGCATACATGCTAGCAGTGGTTACCATGCTTGTTCCAACATTAACTTTTTCAGCCTTTAAGCTCTTGTAGAAACCATGCTGAGCTGATTGTTGATGTGTTGGAGTTTCAGGAGGGCTGACAGGAGGTGAGTCTGCATCAAATGTTGACTGGCGGCTAAACCTTGTTGGTGAAGACAATGGAGATGTAGCTGTATTAACTGTAATTGGCTTTGGTGGGTTAGTGTGTTCAAACTCTGCTGTTCTCATCATGAAAGGCGTATCATGAGAGGACTGTTGTCTAAAAAAAGATGATGAGATAACCCTATTTGGAGTCTGAGTGCCCTGTGCCATAACTGGAGAGGTTTGAGAAGCATGTACATGGGAAACTAATAATGAAGGGCTAACAGTTTGAGTTGAAAGCTCAGCCGTTCTCCTAGAAGGGGACCTTGTTGGACTATGAATAGGAGAGGAAATGGAAGAAAGAGGTGGACTCATTTCATGGTAAGTATAACCTTTAACTGAACCTGTGCCAGATTCAATGATAGTTTCTGATGGTGTTGCAATATCTCTCATTTTGACTCCTTTGCTGATTTCCATTTTCCTTACAGAATCTCTTTGGTTGTAAGCCTGAGTGATTGCAGTTATTTTATGAATCACATTTGAAATACTAGTCGTGGTTACAGAAGTGTTCCCTGTTTGCTGACTATATATATAAGGTTGTGTAGTGGACACAGTTTGACTGGCGCTAGTTGGAGACACAGTGACAGTATCCCTGGAATACACTCCATAAGTAGCAATAGTTGTGGCAGCAGCTGCTGGTGTAATATGATTTTTACCATTTTGATGTCGAATTCTGTCTTTGGGCCCATCTTTAGAGAAATGTTGAGTTACTCTGACATCAGGAATCCGTCCTCCTGTCCCAGTCTCAGAAAATGATACTGGTGCTGAGAGCTGGGTAGGGCTTGTGCCAGGAGTCAGTAAAGCATTGCTTTGTTCCATCAACTTAGCAAAAGCTGAGCCTGTATCTAGTAAATGCTTTTCTGAGTAGGAATTATCCATCTCCATTTGGTCATCAAGCTGCTTTGAAATGTTTTGTGAAGTCTGGCGAATCTCTTCATAGATATCCACGGTCTCTTCATTGTCAAAGTTGATATCATCTTGATCAGTATAATCGTACTTATCGTCATACTCCTGTCTGTTTCTAATGTCTGACTCTTGATATGAGCTTGTGCTGTACTGCTGGCCTGCGCCTGACTGCTGCTGTTGCTGCAGCTTCTGTTGTTTCTGTAGTACCTTTGCTTTCCTCATCATCTCTTCATATACTTCTTCTGCACTTTTTAATTGTTTGCCACTAGAGGAAGTAGTTATGGTAGCTGTTGAAGATGTAGTTTGTAGTTTTTCAGTAGGAGAATAAAGTAACATAAATGTTGGCAGGTTGTATTCACTGCCAGATTTGTACAGCTTTGATGACATTTCATAGCCCTCACAATCTGAGTCAGCTGAAGGAGAGTATTCTGAGCAGGACGATCGATGGAGTTCCTCCATCTCAGCTGCTTGTCTCAGTTCCTCTGTTGGAGAAGCATCCTCAATAGGGGATAGATTGCTGGGGGGAGTTTTGGACCGTTCTCTGCGTCTTTGTGCTCTTAGCTCTTCTTTGTCACGTTTTGTTTTTCGGACAGTGCTTCGTATTCTCTGTTGTTCCACTTCTCTCATCTTTTCCTGCTCCCTCAAGAGTTCTTCTTCTTCCCTCAGTTCGTCTTCTTCTGAAGAATCCTCAATAGTGGGTAATAGGGGGCCATGGGAGCGATGCCTGGCCTTCCTCTGCAGCTTTGCCTCCTCCAGTCGCTGCCTGCGGCTAGGACTGCTGTCGCTGTCATCTTCCATGGAGGATATGGAAGTAGGGGATATCCCTGAGGTGTAGCTTGAGGTGGTTGGTGGGAGGGTGGTGGAATATTCCCCTCTTGACTGTTCTTCTGGGGAACCAGTGAGGCTTTCCATCTCCAGCTCAGGTTCTCGGTCCAGACTTAGGTCATTGTTTAATTCCATGTCTCGACTAAAACTGTTGGTGTTGTTCAGTTCTATGGTCTTAAACCTTCGTAAGCCACCTTGCGAGGCCATCAGGTCCTCTTCAGCTGATCCTTTGTATACATCACTTGTTGTTTTGCTATCCTCCTCAAAGCTACTAGACTGATAAGTGAGACGGCGCTTTTCTTTTCCTGTGTCACTGATGTGCTTTTGTGTCTTTTTTGGCTTTTTGTAGCCATAGCCTTCATCCTCATCATCTTCCTCTTCATCCATTTCCTCTTCTTCATCCTCGTTCTCTTCATCTGCACTCATCTCCATGATTTGTCTTCTCATAAATTCTTCATCAGTAATCTCTTCTGATTCAAAGGTCTTATTCATATTGCTACTGTTCTCCCCTAAAGCAGCAATTGTTCTGAGTTGTAGCTTAGCATCCCAGTCAGCTGGATCTTCTTCCTCTTCTGTAATGCCTTCATGATCCTCATCATAGTCATATTCCTCTGTACTAATTGATATTGAACGAGACCGATGTTTTCTAATGTCACCATGGTGCACTTTTCCTTGCTTCTTATCCTGTAGTCTTTCCCCTTCAGATGACACTTTTAACTCTAGAAGGGGTCGCATGGAGCTCTCCAGCTTAATCAGCTCTGATGGGCTTGGTGGTGTATAGTGCCCAGTCTGACTTTTCTCACTCATCTTCAGCTCCTCCTCCTGGATAAGACCAGTGATCTCACTATGTGTACTTGAGATCCCATCAGAGGAATAGCCAGTGTCACTCAAACTTTGTGGGCTCCGTGATAGATCATGGTTGCTGTTTGTGTTTTTGGTTTCCTGGGAGACCAAAGAAAATTAAATAAATGCAAAAGATATACTACAAGACACAATACCAGCTGTATAAATTTTTTGTTGTCTCAGTTTGTCAGTCAGTACACTGAGCCACAGAAGAGTTGCAATATAGCAAGATGTTACTTTTGACCTCCCTTTAGAAATCTGAAAGGCTTATTGAAAATCTGATGACGTTATGCAACAAGCAATGAATGTACATGTGAAGTTTATATATGCAGGTTCATTAGTCCTTTTTTAAAGCAAATACACTTTTAAGTATTACAAGTTTTAAAGTGATCAATTTAACAAAAACATTTCTAGCACTTCTTATGCCAGGTTCTATTTAGCAAAATGGCTTACCTCATAGTATTTGGCCCTCTGTAATTCTTTCTTTTCATCTCTAGAAGAAGTCTGAATTGGATCTGTTGTTTCTTTATTCTGATTATGTTTATTTTCCTTATTGTCAATGTCAGCCTTCTTATCAATTTTGGGTGTGGTTTCCTTCCTCTTATCTTCAACAATAATTGTAGTAGTGGTGGAAGTTGGAGCTGATGTAGTTGTGGTAGGCTGTGTAGAAGTTTTTATATCACTTGGTCTCACCATGGAGGCAGAGAGACCAATCTTTTCAGAAGATGGACATTTCTGCTTTGGTGATATTGGCTTGTTCCCTTGCTTTTGCTGAATGAAAACTGGCTGATGTTTAGTTGAGCCCATTAATTGGCAGTTGGGAGATGAATGTGGAACATGGAGAGGGTCAAGCCCACCAGACATCAGTCTTTGCGTCTGACAGTTCAGACAAAGCCATTCTTTCTTCTGCAAAACAATAGGAAAGGAAGGATAAGAGTAAAGAACAAAATTATGTGAGCTTGAGGTGTATTTTCTGAATGAAAAGAGCAAACAACAGTTAAACTAGCTATTTAATGAGTCCATAAATTAATAATTGAAATATAAACAAATTGTAACAGTCAGTTGTCAATTATTTGATCTATTAAATACACAGAGGGGCATGTTTGAAATGTGATTATTAAAAGAAAATACTGTTTTCAATTAAAATCAGGGTGTTTTAATTGAAAACACCCGGATTGGTTCCCCCCAAGGAACCAATCCGGACTCTCCTTCTCTGTATAAAACCTGGAAGTGACAAGAGGAAGGAGGCTTGTTTATCTCTTGTTTGTCTTTGGACTTGTATAGCTCTCTGACTGATGTATTAGTGAGACAACCATTTTGTTGTTAAAGCTGTATTTCATAATGGTTTAATTTTCCTTTCCAAGTTTGTTACTTGGTTTATCTGTTGTGACATTGCTTCACTTAAATCACTCATTCAAAACTAACTTCCCGGTCTTTGAGAGGAGGGATAGGGTAGCATGTCACGTGATCTACACTACGTAGCATTTTTAGTTTGTCTAAACACACCAGGTAAGGAGCGGGTGCTACCCTCTGTATTTATGATGTTTGTTTAGTTAGTTTGTTTAGGTATTGTTTTCATATTTAATTTTCTTTGTTAGCTGAAGACTTAAAAGATGTAAGAGAAGTTTTGTTTTGTTCATTTCTTTGCTTTAGCCCCACTCATTGCCCTTCACTTCTTTGTCTGGTTTGACTTTGTCTTACTATTTGTATATATTCTGTAAATATTTGTTTCACTTTTTGCACCGTAATTATGATTGGGTGTATTGCTATGATTTTGTTTACATTTACATTTATGCATTCGGCAGATGCTTTTATCCAAAGCGACTTACAGAGCGCTTATTACAGGGACAATCCCCCCCAGAGCAACCTGGAGTTAAGTGCCTTGCTCAAGGACACAATGGTGGTGGCTGTGGGGATAGAACCAGCGACCTTCTGATTATCAGTTTACCAGTTATGTGGTTTAGACCACTACACCACCACATTTCCATTTTGTTACAAAATTAATTATAATTAGCAATAACCATATCTGCCTCTTCTTGATTCATTCCATCATGCAAGTTATTGATAACTGAACCTGTTTTCTCTTCATTTTATTCTCTTTATTTAGTTACAATTCTCAATTATGTCATGTGCTCTTATTTCCCTTGACAGCTAAAAGGAGGATGTAACACACATACTGTATAGTACATCAATTAAACCATGATTAACCATCTATCTCTGCTACAGACAGCAGCTACACTCCGCATGAGCAAAATTAAAATCTTCTCAAAATGTAGATTGAGATTCACAGTATGGCAGACATTTATTTTTAGTTCTTAGATTAAATGTATTGTCCTTCATCATTGAAAAAGTTTTATAGCGCACACACACACTGGTGAAGACCAACCTACTACAACAAGCTCTCTTGTGAATAGAAATTGTCACAAGCTCAGTGACAGATAACTAATATTGGCATATTCATGCTGTTTAGCCAGAGGGGAGCTGGTTCCCCCAGTGAGCCTGGTTTCTCCCAAGGTAATTTTTTTCCATTAACTAACATATTTTTGTGTTCCTTGCTACAGTCGCCTAAAGACAATTTTAAAGGCATGCTTTTTAATAAAAAAATGTATTTGAACCACATAATGAGGACTTTAATAGCATCATTTATTTCCTGTAAAGCTGCTTTGAAAGTATGTGTGTTGTGAAAATCATTATACAAAATAAATATGACTTTGGGAATTTTTATTTACGGTCAAGTCAGATCAAGAGTTCACTGGATAAAGATGTGGAAAGCATGTTGGACTATGACCATGAAAAACTCCAGATAAAGATGTTGGAGGAGGAAAATGAGCATAGTCCTACTCCTGATTAGTCCCATTTTACTCCTTATAAGTATGATTCAAACCTATGGTTTAAATTATGTAAATATGTTTTAGTTTGCTAAGTATAAAACAAGGTCAATTAATGGCAAAGAAAATAGCTGCTTTGCCTTTTACTAAACTGTTTTGTTGAAAACAATCAATTTGTTTAGGCCTACAACATTCATACTCATTTAAGATTTATTAAATAATTCACTTGAATTCATAATCTGTATTTTAGTTAAAGCTAACTCAGTTCAGTTAATTGATTTATATATTACACAATTTAAAGATTACTCAATTACAGCAATGGGAGTTGTAAAATGGTCTTTCATGCATATTTATATATGCCTAATTGTTTGTGTGTTAATTTTTTCAAGCACATGTAGGACTGACATGAGTTTGGTTAAATAAATCTGCTAAAAGTTTGAATTGAATTAAACGGTTTTGTGGACCTATTTTCCACATATGCATGCCCTTGATTGTGTTAACATCATGTAACTTTGAAGTTCACTTATAGTAGTACTGTTGCCAGCCATTGTTTTGTATGTGTGTATATATATCAGGTCTGCCTGTATTCCATCTTGGTGATGTCAAGAAATGAGATTATGTTGAACCCTAAAATCTGTGTGGCATTACACTGGTTTCAGACGTTGGATGGCAGACCATGATTTAGCAACAATCCTGCTACCCATCAGAGGAAGGAGGGTGAAAGCTTGGGGTCCCTCGCGGCAAATGCCTGACAGGGGTACGCACAGTGTGCGATGGCGGCAAAGGGGGAGTTGGACCTCCATGCTTTCCTGCAGGTGCTCCTGTCTTCAGAATGCCAGGCCAGCTGCCCATGGTCCTGTTCCCACCTGAGAGACTGCATCAAGCCGGTTACACCAGTAAGGATGGCGATGGGAAAATCAAGGTCCTACTAATGTGGAGAACTAGAACATGTGGCATGGAACAGTCGGGAAACTAGAGAGTGGCCAGGAAGAGGACTGGCACTCCCCTCACCTACCAACCTGCTCCATGGGAAATGCGCAATTCGGGTCAGAATTAAGGCCTCTTCATTTTGTGCACTATGGATGGTTACCTCTGCCGAGCTCTCATGGACACCAGCTCCGCCATCTCTCTTGTGCATCCTGGTGGGCACCACATCTCCGTAGCTGCCTGGCTAGGCTTCCATGCCAAAGTGCATTTGAACAGTGACTGGTATAAGAGCCATGCTCTGAGGGGAAAAAGGTAGTTCACATGAAAATAGGCATTGAAAATGTTGAGCATGATGTTTGGTTGGCTTTCCATAAGCTTCAGCAAGCATTGTACAAGATCTGGTGCTGACATACCCATGCAAAGACCAGCCCTTCTTTGTGGTCTCTTATGCCAGCAAATTAGGGTATTGGAGCTAAGCTTTCCCAGGTCAGGGAGAATGCGGAGAGAGTCACTGCGACCATAGCTGGACACATAGCTAAATTTAATTACCGTGTAATACACTGACAGCTTCTTGCGGTTATACAAATGCTATACCACTTCCAACCAACCATGTCTTTACTGCCAGAAATTACTTGTACATACAGACCATGCATCCTTAAAATTGAGGAGCCAAGTGATGAGGTGGCTGGATGTGTTGCAGGATTATGACTTTGAAATACAGCATCGGCCTGGTCAGCAGCATGGGGAGGCTGGGGAATGCCGCTACTGTCAGTGTCTGGAGGAATGAACACTAGTGTTACAGACAGCATCGGCATCAGCTAGCCCTAATGCTGATGTGGACAAATCTGCCTTCAACCAACAACAACTCTGGCAGCACCAGGAGGGGGACCCTGTACTGGCATGGTTGCAGGCTTGGCTGAAGAACGGACAACAACTGGAGCAGGAGGTATTAGTTCAGCTAGACCCAAGATAAAAGCCTACCACTCGTAATGGGACACTCTGGCTCTGTGAGATGGCTTGTTTTATTAGCGTGCCCTATGTAGCAGTCACCAATGTATGGAACTTTAAAGTTCCAGTTGTTGGTTTCATGGTCCCTCTAGCCACAAGTACTAAAGATGATGCATAGCTTGGTGGGTTGCCAACAATACGTGGAACTGTACTTGCATTGCTGCAATTTTCGTACTACTCAAAAACAGCCATCCCAAAGACTACATGCCCCTCTGCAACAGTACTTGGTGGAGGCATACATGAAAAGTGTTGGGGTGATCATACTCGGGCCATTTTGCATCTCAGAAGCATGCTTGTAGCCATGGATTATTTCAGGTGGTGGACAAAGGCATATGTGATTCCTGATCAACGTGATTTTCAACGAGAGATGAGGGATTGCTGCGTTATATGCCTTACAGAAACCTGGCTGGCAGCGGAGATTCCAGACTCGGCCATCGAACCCGTGGGGTTCTCCGTGCACCGAGCGGACAGAGCGAAAGACCTCTCAGGTAAAAGCAGAGGTGGTGGTGTATGTTTTTTGATCAATAAATCATGGTGTGATCAGAGGAAAGTACATTTTATCAGGTCTTTCTGCTCTCCTGATCTGGAATATCTCATGCTTCTGTGTCGACCATTCTGGCTACCGAGGGAATTTTCAGCGGTCATTATCACAGCTGTGTACATCCCCCCACAAGCCAACACAGACCGGGCACTCAGGGAACTGTATGGGAGTATAAGTGAGCAGTAAACCGCACACCCTGAGGCTGCGTTCATTGTTGCCGGTGACTTCAACAAAGCCAATTTTAAAACAATAGCACCAAAATACCACCAATATATCAGCTTCAACACACAAGGGGACCGGGTTTTGGACCACTGCTATTCTCCTTTCCGGGATGGCTACAAATCCCTCCCCCACCAACCATTTTGAAAATTGGACCACTCTTCCGTTCTGCTTCTGCCCGCTTACAGGCAAAAACTGAAACGGGAAGCACGCACCCTCAGAACGAGCCAGTGCTGGTCGGACCAATCACGCGGACTGGGAGATGTTCCGGTCCGCCTCTGATGACGACATCGAGGTTTGCGCTTATAGCATAACGTGTGCATAACGTATAGCATAACGGAGGAGCGTAAACAAGCCAGTTATGCCCTCTGTAACTCTATCAGTGCAGCCAAACGCCAGTACAGGCACAAAATTGAAGGACAGTTCAACACCACAGACTCTAGAAGTAAGTGGCAGGGAATTAACATCATCATGGACTATAAATGGAATAAAAACTCCACCATGAACACCGCTGCCTCTCTCCCGGATGAGCTTAATACATTTTATGCTCGTTTTGAGGACAATAACACCGCCCTCACGGAGAGAGTATTCGTGGCTGACGCTACAGAGGATGGTTCGCTCTCCGTCTCTGTGGCGGATGTAACCCGTTCCTTCCGACGGGTGAACATCCGTAAAGCCGCAGGTCCAGACGGCATTCCGGGCCGCGTCATCAGAACGTGCGTGAACCAACTGGCTGGTGTTTTCAACCTGTCCCTCTCCCTGTCTGTAGTCCCCACATGCTTTAAAACATCAACCATTGTGCCTGTACCGAGGCTAGCAAAATCACTTGCTTAAATGACTGACGTCCTGTTGCTCTGACCACCATCATTAGCAAATGCTTTGAGAGGTTAATCAGAGATTACATCTGCTCTGTTCTGCCCACCTCTTTGGACCCATTTCAGTTTGCCTACCTCAGCAACTGCTCCACTGATGATGCCATTGCATCTACAATACACACTGCTCTCTCCCACCTGGAAAAAAGGAACACATATGTGAGAATGCTGTTTGTAGACTACAGCTCAGCATTCAACACCATAGTGCCCTCCAAGCTTGATGAGAAACTCCGGGCTCTGGGCTTAAACAGCTCGCTGTGCAGCTGGATCCTGGATCAGGTGGTTAGAATGGGCAGCAACACCTCGTCATCACTGACCCTCAACACTGGAGACCCACAGGGCTGTGTTCTCAGCCCACTCCTGTATTCCCAATACACACATGACTGTGTGGCAACACATACCTCCAATGCCACCATTAAGTTTGCTGACGATACGACGGTGGTAGGTCTGATCACTGACAATGATGAAACACTCTGCACACTCTGACACACTGGTGTCAGGAGCACAACCTCTCCCTCAAAGTCAGTAAGACCAAGGAGCTTGTAGTGGACTTCAGGAGGAAAGACAAAGAACACAGCCCCATCACCATTAATGGAGCACCGGTAGAGAGAGTCAGCAGTTTCAAGTTCCTCGGTGTCCACATTGCTGAGGAACTCACATGGTCCGTCCACACTGAGGCTGTTGTGAAGAAGGCTCACCAGCGCATCTTCTTCCTGAGATGGCTGAGGAAGTTTGGAATGAACCACACGATCCTCACACGGTTCTACACCAGCACTGTAGAGAGCATCCTGACTGGCTGCATCACCACCTGGTATGGCAATAGGGACTAAAAATTATCATTATTATTATTATTATCATGATCTACCCAGATAGTATTAATCATTCCCTCTGGTTGAGGATAATGTTACTTTAATTGTATGCAGATCTAGGGGGACTAAACAAAACTACTATTCTTGATATCATTTATCACTTCATGCCAAATACAATAGTGACTACTTAATTTGTATATTTTGTTCATTTATTTTTTAATATAATCTTTTTTATACTTGTATCAATTGGCCTTCATAGGCCTATTTTTATTATCTAACATATTGTACATAATAATATCTAATATAATTTAAAGTGAATAAATACATTAAAATAAAAAATTAAATAATGTATGATAAATTATTCAGCATAAATGAATATATTACTCATACTATAACTTCATAATCTTGATATGTTATTACTAACTGAAACCTGGCAAATTCCTAATTAATGCATACAACTGAATTTTATTACTCTATGTTTTGAGGTTGTCTGTCGCAAGTGTATGATATTTAGGGGTTGATGAATTTAGATGGGAACTGTTAGAGTGCCCTCATTCTCACACCATTATATGTAAGGGAATTTGGTATGCTAATTTTAGAAGGGAATTCAGGGTCTCGAAATATGTGAGCTATGAACTAAATTAAAGTCTTTATTGTACATTATTAGGTAATAAAATGTATAATGGAATTAGTCACGTTCGACAACCATTCTAAATTAGATAAATGATAAATAACTAGATTATTTGTCTGAATAAATTCTCCACCGTTAAAATCGTAATACAACGTCTCGTTGTATCCGCTCACAATTTCTACTGTAAGGAATTAGCTTTAATAAGTGAATTATGATTAATTCACTTATTGGAGTGATATTATTCTCATGGCTTATTGAAAATAAAATCACATGTATTTAGGTACAGCTTTGAATCAAAATCTTTTAGAAACAGGGATGAGATTATTTATCAAAATATACCACAGTCATTCATCTTTGAATACAGACACACTTTATTGCTATTCTAAACATAAATCTAATCTAACACATACTGTATATACATAAGACAGGTTGATGAGAAGAGTGACAGAATGTGAAATAAATTATCAATACAGTGAATATTAACTTAATGGATCTACATCGATTTGCTATTAGAACACCCAAAGTATTTAACAAATACACCAGCACTTTGAGCACAATATTGGAGTTGTACTTGCGTGTAGTGGTGTTTCCTTGCGTTATTTGTGTTGCTTGGTTCTTGGCTCTGGGTCAAACGTTCGTTCTCTCAATGTTTTGGACCTCTGTAATATCGGAGAGTTATTGTCTGTATGAATGATGAAGATGGCTTTGAAGCAAGGCCTTTTCTGGACTTTGAGTCCCGAGCTTCCTTGGATCTCACATGGCATGGATCTGGTTCCGACGAGATCCAGAGAAGACCACGAGGGAAGAGTCAGAGCGAAATCTGAGTAGTCCGAAGAGAAGGAGAGACAAGCAGAGAGACGACGACAAGAGAAGCGACTAAACAGCGCGTGTTCTTCCTGTTTGGAAACATTTTAACTGAAATTGGCCGCATCCCCAAAGGTTTCCTGCACCAATCAGAAGTGACTTTTCAGAGTCACATGGTCAACTGGGCTGTCTTTTCCGACAGTTGATTCATGGTCCTTAGTTTCAGATTCTTACAAATCTCCCACTCAAAAATAGTGCATATTTAATCATGAACTTTTATATCTTGAGAATGGTACAAGAAACATTAGATTCATTGTCATCAGCTTCATCCATGTAACTAAGTGAGCGTTTACATACCAAATTTGACATTCTTTCATTAATATTGTACGTGTAGGTAACAAAACATGAGAATCCCTGGTTACAAATCATACTGGTTAATTCCTTGGTTATACAACATGGATAAAACATTAAACATTTTAAAGAGGTACATCAGGCTATACTCATTAATTTGTCAATTATACAAGTTACCACAGTTCAAAGCAATTGTCAGAATTACCTAGCAAGCCTAGGTATTGTATAAATCGTGGTTCTCTTACGAGAGGTTCTCTCATATTGCGTAAGCTAGCTTACGCTACGGGAAAGATTAATCTTTTCTGAGATATTGAAGCCAAAAAATTATCCTTAATTTTGTATCCATTGTCAACGCAGTGCAGCAGCTGCATACCTTGAGCGGGCTAGCTAGCGAGCTCATTGGTTGCTCTGCGGCAACTGCTGCAGCCTATAGACGAACTTGAGTGAACTTGCGTCCAATGACAGGCATCCGCACCATCACTGTATCAAAGCCCACCAGAATGGGCGTGGCTAGAGTGCATATAAGCGTAAGTTCGTAGGCTGGAACACTGATTTTTCATCTATTCAGCGAAGCTCTTCGCATCTCTGAACTGCAGAAGCCGCGTCGCCGTTCGAGGGGCATCTAGCAAGCTTGGACAGCGCTCGAAGAAGCCGGCCGTCTTCGCCACCTTCAGCCATCCTGCGAGCTACGCCATCCGGCGACGTATCCTTTTTAGAGCAAGCTAGTTCCTCAGCGAACTTCACAAAAAAAGCAACAAGCGTCTTTGTAAAGATGCCTCGCACCACCTGCGCCTCATGCTGCGCCCCTCTCAGCGCCGGAGACCGCCACCTCATCTGCGCTCTCTGCCTGGGACTGGAACATGCAGAGCTCGCCCTCGCTGACGGCGGATGCGACCTCTGCGAGGAGCTTCTGATGTCGACCCTGCGGGCTCGTCTCGAAGCACTCAAAACCGATGCCGCCGCGCCGCCTTTCGTTTCACCGCGCAGAAAGAAGCGCCGCTCCCAAAGGCTGCCGGAACCGGTGTTAGAAGCGACTACCTCGCCGGAGCCTCTCCCTCGAGCCTCGCTTTCACCCTCCCCGCCCCCCCGCGGCGCGCAGTTGCCGCCGAGCGGCCGCACTGTTGCCATCTCGGATGACGAGACAGAGGATAAGGGCTGCTGTTCCATCATGGCTTCGGACAGCGAGGAGTGGTCAGGCTCCCAAGCCTCCTCCTCGGCCAAGGAATCCAGCAGGACCCGCGCCGGAGTCGAGGAAGAACTAACGCGCCTCCTCACACAGGCCGTCGACCACCTCGGGCTCGAGTGGTCACCACCCTCTGAGCAGGCTCCCAACAGACTCGACGGCTGCTTTCTTCAGAGCCGTCGCCGCGCGGCGCCCGCGGCCCGGGCCGCTCCTTCCTGCTGGAACTCCACGCCGAGCTCTCTAAATCGTGGAACGCGCCTCTCTCGGCCAGGAACCGATCCCTCTCTCGCTTCGGTGGATGGCGCCACTGAGAGGGGCTACTCTTCCATCCCCCCGGTCGAGGATTCGGTAGCAGCACACCTTTGCCTAAGGCCTGCAGAACTACTTCTGCCTGTGTTGGCCGCGCCTATGCCGCCGCGGGCCAAGCCGCATCTGCTCTGCATTCCATGGCCGTTTTACAGATCCTCCAAGCGGACCTTCTTCGAGAGTGGGATGAGAAAGGCAGGCACACAGAGGCTGTTTCAGATCTAAGGAGCGCGACGGATCTCGCCCTTCGCGCCACCAAAGCTGCAGCTCAAGCCCTAGGGAAGTGCATGGCGCGCTGACTGTGACCGAGAGACACCTATGGCTAACGCTTAGCCGACATGGGAGAAGCTGAACGCTCCATGTTCCTCAATGCGCCGCTCTCTCCGTCCGGTCTCTTCGGTTCCGCGGTGAGTGGCATTGTTGACCGTTTCTCGGAAGTCCAGAAAGCCACCCAAGCCATGAATCTCTTCCTGCCTCGTCGCGCTAGCTCCTCTGCAGGCCGCTCACGTGACCAGCCTCCTGCACGAGCCTCTTCACAGCGCCCAGCTCAGCAAAGCCAGACTTCTCAGCGTCGACAGTTCAAAACGCCCTAGAACGCGCTCAAACAGCCGCCGCAGACCGCCGCCCCCCCGCGGGCCTCGGCCTAAGATTGCGCTGAAACCTGAGCAACCGAAGTCCTAGCTTTGTTGAGGAAACGACGGCTCAGTCCCGCCGCGGCCGGACCACCGTCAAAGCTTCGCCCCCTGTCAGTCCCCTTCTCTCAGGCTACTGCAGTGGTGATTCAGCAGCCAACAAGCCGGTGATACTGCCCGCTTGCCTGCACTCAAATGCCGTTTTCACGGTGACCCAAAGATAATCTTGTAAAAAGCAAACATGCCTTATGTGTAGAAAATGTGCCCACAATCCAGTGTTCACCCCTACACACAAGCATTACACTTCCCGTGTCCCTATCAGAGCCCACTCACATAAAGCAGGCACAGCCAGCTCGAGTGTTAGAGTCAATAAACGCGCCCACGAATCCGTGCGCGCGCCCCTTCTCTGCCCGCTCTGTCACACGGCCAGCAAACACCTCTCTGTATGTAAGTGCCATGCCCGTGACTATGCTCGCGCATCACTTCACAGATGTGACTCTTTCCCCATTCACCTCATTCGGGAAGTCACTCACAGAACAGCCTGTCCCTGCTGTCTGCGAGCAGTCATGCATAAGCACAGTAAGCGCGCTCACACATTCTGTTCAGCTCGCTGTGTGCGGCAATCAGGGCGACTTGGCCATTCACCCTCTAGCGTTACGTGGAAAGCTATCCCAGGGATATCCAAATGGGTGTTGTAACACAGTTGAAGGATGGGCAAGGAGGAGGCGAGAACCGGCTAGTCAACATAAATCATATTTAATAAAACTCAAAGCACAAACATAAACACACATGACGGACATGTCCGTAATTCTCTCTCTCTCGAACAATCGTCACCGGCCGCCTTTATCCCTCGCGCGCCTCATCAGGCTGATTGGGGACCGGGCGCGCGATATTCCGACTGGCCCCGCCCCCCTCCGCTCCACAGGTGTTAAGCACAATAAAACAGGGCTATTTGCTACAGTTCGATCGCCGCCCTCCCCGCTTCAGAGCGCGGCTCGAAACTACTGTGAACACGGAAGCAGCCTGCATGCTTCGTTCAGAAATAGCAAACCTTCTGTGCAAAAGGGCCATAGAGAGAGTGCCACCTTCTCTGAGCGAGTCAGGGTTTTACAGCCATTATTTTCTTGTCTCCAAGAAAGATGGCGGCCTCAGACCAATATTAGATCTCAGGGTTTTGAACAAGGTGCTCGCAAAAAGACCGTTCAAAATGCTTACAATCAGGAAACTCCTCGCGCATGTGCGCCAGGGGGACTGGTTTATTTCTCTCGATCTGAAAGATGCCTACTTTCAGATTCAGATAAATCCCTGTCACAGGCCATTCTTGAGATTCGCCTTCGATGGCCAGGTTTATCAATACACAGTCCTTCCGTTCGGCCTGTCTTTAGCACCCCGTACTTTCACGAAGTGCATGGATGCGGCGCTCGCACCCCTGCGGAGTCAGGGCTTGCGAATTCTGAACTATTTGGACGATTGGCTTATTTTAGCACAGTCACATACGGAGCTTCTGTCTCACAGGACAGTTCTCCTCAGTCATCTGAACAGTTTGGGTCTTGCAGTCAATTGCACCAAGAGCTCACTACAGCCCAGTCAGGCAATTTCCTTCCTTGGAATAGAACTAGACTCCAGGGCGATGACGGCTCGCTTATCTACACAGCGCGCGCGCCGTGTTCAGCGACTAGCCGCGTCCTTTCAGATGAACAGCCTCACGCCTCTGAAAAAATTTCAGAGAATGCTAGGTTATATGGCCTCAGCCGCAGCAGTACTTCAGCTGGGTTTACTGTGCATGCGCCCGCTTCAGCATTGGCTAAACACCCGCGCGTCTCGCCGGCTTGGGCCACTGGCCGCCAGCCGATCAGAGTGACTCAGACCTGTATCTCAGCTCTGCAGCCCTGGGCAGTGGCCGAATGGTATCAGCGGGGAGTGACGATGGGAGCTGTATATCGCCGAAAAGTCATCTCGACAGACGTGTCCAACACGGGTTGGGGCGCGGTCTGCGAGGGCTCTCCGGTTTTTGGCCTATGGTCAGTTCAGGAAAAGCTCCTTCACATAAATTGTCTGGAAATGATAGCGGTCGAGTACGCGCTCGTGCGCTTCCTCCCGGTCATTCAAGGTCACCACGTCCTGGTCCGTTCGGACAACAGATCTGTGGTATCCTATTTAAACCGTCAGGGCGGTGTCAGATCCAGGAACCTCTTCCATCTGACAAAACGCATACTGTGTTGGTCCCAGTGCCACCTGCGCTCGCTGAGGGCGACGCACGTGCCAGGCCACCTGAACGACGGCCCAGACAGACTGTCCATAGACAATATTTCCCCAGGGGAATGGTCCCTGCACGCTCAAACAGTCCAGAAGTTATGGAGCATATTCGGCAGAGCAGAGATAGACCTCTTTGCGTCAGAAGAGAACTCTCACTGCCCAGTATTTTTCTCGAAAAGCGAGGACGCGCTGGCCCAGGACTGGCCCAACCGCCCGCTTTACGCCTTCCCTCCCGTCTCGCTATTGCCACAGGTAATGCAGAGGATCAGGGAAACGCGTCACTCGGTGCTCCTCATAGCCCCGCGCTGGGAGAATCAGACATGGTTCCCGGAGCTTACGCAGCTGTCACTGACAGCCCCGTGGCCCATTCCAGTGAGAGCAGATCTCCTCTCTTAAGCTCGCGGCACAATCTGGCATCCCCATCCAGAGCACTGGGCGCTGCACCCGTGGGTGATCAACGACTACCCGTCGCTTTGCCAGGAGTAATAAACACTATCATACACACTAGAGCTCCTTCCACGAGAAGACTCTATGCGTCCAAATGGTCTGTGTTTTCAAAATGGTGCACCGACAGAGACCTGGACCCACGGACATGTGGGGTGTCGTCGCTGCTCGTGTTTTTACAAGAGCTGCTGGATAAGGGCAGATCCCCATCCACGCTCAAAGTGTACGTGGCGGCCGTCACGGCGTTCGCTGAACCCCTGCACGGCCAGTCACTGGGAAAAAACGAGCTGGTCATCCGCTTCCTCAGGGGAGCTAGAAGGATGAACCCTCCGCGCCCCCCCATCGGTTCCTATCTGGGATCTTTCCATAGTTCTCGAAGCTATGAAAGCCCCCCCTTTCGAACCGCTTCAATCCGTGGATTTGAAATACCTTTCACTCAAAACCGTTTTTCTAACTGCTCTGTCATCAGTTAAACGTGTGGGAGACCTTCACGCACTATCTGTCAGCGCTGCGTGTCTTGAATTTGGACCAAGTGACTCCAAGGTCATTTTAAAGCCTAGACACGGCTATGTCCCCAAGGTGATCGGTACTCCTTTCAGAGCACAAATCATTTCCCTATCGGCGCTGCTAGCATCCGATAGCGAACGCGACGCCAATCTCCTTTGCCCAGTCAGAGCACTGAGATTGTATACTGCGCGCTCCGCCTCTTTCAGACGCTCTGAGCAGCTTTTCGTTTCGTTCGGAGGGCGCACCAAAGGTTTCGCCACCTCAAAACAGACACTGTCTAGAGGATAGTGGACGCTATTGCTGCCGCGTACGCGTCAAAAGACCTACCATGCCCGTTAGGCATTAGGGCTCACTCCACTAGAGGCATGGCCTCCTCGTGGGCATGGTCCAGTGGGATTTCCATTCACGACATATGTGTGGCAGCGGGCTGGGCTTCCCCCTCCACCTTTGTCAGATTTTACAATCTGGAAGTGCCCGCCCTGCAGGCAAAACTACTAGCGGTTTAATACGCTACAGCTCCCCTGGTGAGCTGCACTGACAGGACACATTCCACACAGACCGGCACCGCCGCTCTTTCTTTCCCTTCCCACTATGTGCTTATGTATTACACACACACTGGCCCGCACTCTTGCCGGCCAAATATTATTCCCCACTCACAAGGGCTCCCCGGGTCCCCCACCCCGGGGCTCATGCAGTGGATGCTTGGCGCGCACGGCGTTGACAATGGGTTCCCGTAGCGTAAGCTAGCTTACGCAATACGAGAGAACCTCTCGTAAGAGAACGAATCGGTTACCTTACATAACCTCGGTTCTCTCTAGAAGAGGGAACGAGTATTGCGTAGCCGGCCGTGCTCGCGCCACGAGCGATTTTCGCTTCATTCAATGAAAACCAGGGTTCCAGCCTACGAACTTACGCTTATATGCACTCTAGCCACGCCCATTCTGGCGGGCTTTGATACAGTGATGGCGCGGGCGCCTGTCATTGGACGCAAGTTCACTCAAGTTCGTCTATAGGCTGAGGCACTTGCCGCAGAGAAACCAATGAGCTCGCTAGCTAGCCCGCTCAAGGTATGCAGCTGCTGCACTGCGTTGACAATGGATACAAAATTAAGGATAATTTTTTGGCTTCAATATCTCAGAAAAGATGAATCTTTCCCGTAGCGTAAGCTAGCTTACGCAATACTCGTTCCCTCTTCTAGAGAGAACCGAGGTTACGTAAGGTAACCGATTCGATTTAACTGCATTGTACATTTTAGAAGGTTAAATCGGTAAAGTACTTTGTGGAATGTTCCTGGATTAAGATGAAATGTGTTAGTATTCGATTCATGCAACTCTGATGGTCTTTTGGAAACCTTTCAAATAGAAGTCTGCTTTAACTCTGTGTAGAAGTTCAGAATGTCATGCTGAGGGGCCTTGCTGAGCAATGTTGATGCCTGGGCCACTTAATCTGTTAAGAATTCCAGGATTGCAAAGACTGGGTTTTATCTAAATTCAAATCATGTCGTTTCAATTCTTCTGCATGTATATACTACACAAGGATATGAAAATACTCATAGAGGTTTTTCATAATGTTATGTCTTTGAATATCTGGCTTTCAAAGTTGTTAGTCAGAGCTTGGTTGCTATATTGATTTATCTACCTCCTAAATCTTCACAGAACTCAGTGAACTGTCATATCTCATCATGTTCTTCTGCTTGCCGACTTTCAAAACTGATAAAACTGAGATCATGATTTTTGGCCCACCATCTCTCACAAGAAACATTGATGTACTGTATGTATTGATATTGACAGAATACTCATTAATGTTTTACTCAATACTTTAAAAAATCTCAGCATCACAATCGACTGCTCCCTTTCCTTTAAACCTCACATTAGCTCCTTTACTAAATCTGCATTTTTCCATCTCCACAGCATAGCATGCCTCCACCCAATTCTTAGACAGACAGATGCTAAAACATTAGTCCACACCTTCACAACCTCTTGTCTTGATTACTGTAATGAGAAAGGAAGTCCTGCCTCACATGAAAATGAGCCAATCACATTTTAGATACAAGCATCGCCTGCCATTTAACTCGAGAATGCGCATGCGCATTAGCTATACACCATGAAATTTTAGTTTTTTTTAGCATAATCTGATGTAAAGAAGCTCAGTTTATGATACCAGTGTTGTCAGATTTTACTGCTGGTTTGAAATATGTTCTTTGATCATAATCTTGACCAACTGGTCTGGAGATTTCGGTCTTTCCCCATTCAAGTAGAGAGGAGCTGCACTTGTCTGCCACTTGTTAACATAGAAAAATAGCTGCCTGGGAGCATTCCAAAGATGTCTGAACTGACTTGCTGAAAAGACTTTGTATCTAAGCAGCAGCAATATTAATAGTTAAATAATATTGCAGTTCAAATAGCAACATTTATCAAAATAATCGCAAGAAATTGCTTTGTTTGAGCTGAAAACATGCTCTGTGGTTGGTTCTGATACAGTTTCCAAAAGATTGCAGGAGTTTTGGATTTGTTAAGATTTTCTGATCTGTGGATCAGGACAAGCCAAGAAATTTACAAAAATAAAAAATGGTTACATTTACACAGATCCTAGGCTATGGGGTAAATCGCCTCTGTACTATTAAGTCCAGGATTTCCCTGAGTCTACTGTCGGTGTATTTTGATTTTAGTGCATTGGTAGTGCCTCACATGGTGTCAGGCAAGATCAGAGGCCATATGTATAAAGCTGTATGAAACAAATGTGCCTTACAACAGTGAACATTAATCGTAAATCCGTGTAAATTGACAAATGTGGGGTACAGAACAAGGCTACCTGGAGGGATCGTTCAACACTCCCCTCCAAGGCCTGCAGAACAACATCGTTCCTGATGGCGAATGCCTACGGTGCCACTGGACAGGCTGCCTCCTCCCTGAATGCCATGGCTCTCCTGCAAGTTCACCAGGACAAGGCACTAAACGATCTGCACTTGGGTAGTCTTGATCCCGACATGCTGTAGGAGCTGCATTCAGCAACTGACCACATCCTCTGGGCCATGAAGGTCACAGGCACTCGGACAGGCGATGGCCACCCTCGTGGTCCAGGAACGACATCTGTGGCTGAACATGGTTGAGATGCATGACACAGACAAAGCATGCTTTCTCTATACTCATGCTTCTTCTTCGGCGGTAAAGTAGCAGATGGAGGCGATCCAGCATATCATGCCGTTCCAACTCGAGCCGACCCTTGTCTGCTCACCGAGAGCGTACCCCTGTGGCTGCAAGGCAACAGGCAGCTTCGCCTCAACCCGGACCCAGCTCTCAGCCCACGTGTAGAGCGCCCCGCAGGAGACAGATGCCCCCCGCCTCCCAAACCTCATTGAGGACCCGCAAGGCTCCCAAACACTCCTGAGACGGATGACCCGAGGAACCAAATGCTTGCCTGGAGCTGGTAGACAGACCACTCCAGCCGAGATGAAGAAGGGTTTCTACAGCCCTTACTTCATCGTACCTTAGAAAGACGGAGGGTTGCGGCCAATTTTGGACTTGCAAGTTCTCAACCGGGCCTTACACAGACTCCCGTTCAAGATTCTCATGCAGAGACATATCCTAACATGCGTTCAGCATCAAAATGCGTTTGTCATCGGTAGACCTGAAGGACGAAGTCTTGCTATGGTTCGCGTTCGAGGGCGGGGTGTACCAGTACCAGGTCCTCCCCTTTGGCTTGTCCCTGTCCCCTCGTGTCTTCACGAAGGTTGCAGAGGCAGCCCTTGCCCCACTAAGGGAAGCGGGCATTTGCATACCACAATTACATCGACGACTGGCTGATTCTAGCTCACTCTCGAGAGTCACGGTGTGCTCACAGGGACTCGGGCATATCAGCCGGTTAGGGCTTCGGGTCAACTGGGAAAAGAGTAAGCTCACCCTGGTTCAGAGCATCTCTTTTCTCGGCATGGAGTTAGACTCAGTTTCAGTGACAAACGGGTGTAAACAGTCAGTGCTGAAGTGCCTCACCCTATTCAAACCAGGCACCGCGGCCCCTCTAAAACAGTTCCAGAGGCTCCTGGGGCATATGTTGTCCTCTGCGGCATATGAGACTGCTACAGCACTGGCTTCATTTACTTTTATCCAAAGCGACTTACAGAGCCCTTATTACAGGGACAATCCCCCCGGAGCAACCTGGAGTTAAGTGCCTTGCTCAAGGACACAATGGTGGTGGCTGTGGGGATCGAACCAGCGACCTTCTGATTACAAGTTATGCGCTTAGCTCACTACGCCTCCACCACCACTCCTTCAGACTCGAGTCCCAAGATGGTACATACTTTGTGTTTTTCACCCCTCTCTGCCATCAACTACTCAACCCCTGAACAGACCTCTGCTTTCTGTGGACAGGAGCCCCGCTGCAACAGGTGTCCAGACACATCACCACAGATGCATCTAAGCTGGGTTGGGGTGCTGTGTGCAACGCGCACACAGCCGCCGGTTCCTGGACAGGGCCCTGACTGCGTTGGCACATCAACTGCCTGGAGTTGCTGGCTGTAGTCCTTGCCCTCCGCAGGTTTCTCCCACTGATTCAGGGCAAGCACGTCTTGATCTGTTCAGACAGCACCACAATGGTCCATCCATCCATCCATCGTCAACCGCTTATCCTGTGTACAGGGTCGCGGGGGGCTGGAGCCTATCCCAGCTAACATTGGGCGAAAGGCGGGGGACACCCTGGACAGGTCGCCAGTCCATCGCAGAGCACCACAATGGTAGTATACATAAATCGCAGGAACAGGTCCTCATAGTGGCCCCTTCAGGCCCAGTCGGACATCGTTCTCGGACCTTACGCTCCTCGCGACAGCACCTCCCTGGCGCATTCCTCTGAGGAAAGACCTCCTTTCTCAGGGACAGGGCACCCTCTGGCATCCGCGCCATGACCTCTGGAATCACCATGTCTGGCCCTTGGAAGGGTCGCAGAAGATCTAAAAGTGTCCTACCACCTGCTGTCAAAAGCACGATCAACCAATCCTGAGCTCCCTCTACCAGGCAGCTCCACGTCCTAAAATGGCATGTGTTCGTGTTAGAAGTCCAGCAGAAATGCACAGTCAGGTCAGTGCTTTTATTTCGGCACAGGAGTTTGGAGGGGCGGCTGTCCCTCTCCGCCTTGAGGGTGTTGTAGCCTCTATACCGGCCCACCGCAATGCAGTTTACGTTAAGCCCCTGCGGAAGCACCACCTGCTCATCAGGTCCCTTAAGAGGCACCCGGAGGCTGAATCCTCCTAGGCCATACCTGTTACCCTCATGGGGTCTCTCTGTGCCCCCTGTGGGCCCTCAGGAGAACTCCCTTTGAGCCGCTATACTCATTCGAACTGTGTGCCCTCCTCTGAAGATGGCACTCTTGACTCCGCTTGCTTCCATCAAGAGGGTCGGAGACCTGCATACACCCTCTGCCAGTGACACTTGCCTGGAACCCCATCCGGCAGAAGGTCTCGTCACCCTAAGACCCCGACCAGGCTATGTGCCCAAGGTTCCTACGGCCCCCCTTCAGGGCCAGACAATGAACCTGCAAGCGACTGCCCCGGGAGGATGCAGACTCAGCCTTATCGTTTCAGTGTTTGTGCGTACTTTGCACACCTATTTTGGACCGCACACGTAGCTCTAGATGATTCCGACCAGCTCTTTGTTTATTGTGGTGGACAGCAGAAAGGGACGAGGTCCACAACAGAGGTCCACGAGGTTATCAACACCCTTGCACCAGCCATCTAGACCCATGCTCTATGAGGAGCATGGCATTCTCGTGGGCACCAGCCAAAGGCACCTCTCTAGCAGACATGGGCAGAGCGGGCTGGGCAACACCCAATACTTTTGTGAAATCAATAACCTCCGAGAGTTGAGTTGGCCCTGGCCCATGGGTTTCAGGTGCTTCAGGTTTGAACACGTACAACTCGGTAACTCAGGACAGCTGACCGGGTGTACCACTTGTGCATAATGCCTTTTCCCCTCTTCTGAGGCGAACCTTTCCTCCATAGCCCTCTGGCTCGCGAATTTGGCGGAGGAATTCCCAAACAGACCCACTACGAGTACTAATTACTCTGTACTGGAATAGGTGCTCCACAGGAAGCAGTCATCATGATTACCCCCTGCGTTGTATGTTCCGTGATACAGTCCCCCTGCCGGTGGACCCGCGTCTCTCTTGAGCAGCTCCCCCTGTCCCCGGTCGCTGTGTTTGTAGAGCTCCTCCCTCACCAGGTAGGACCTACCACCAAGCCACTTCCGTGTGTGGCTCATAAGCCCATGTGATGTATTTGCCACATGTGACCTCCCCAGGATTGGCAGGATGTGGTCTCCACGGTGTCTTTTTCCCCTGAAAGAATAGGAGTCATAAAAGAACACCTTCCCCGATGCGTGTTATAGTGTTAGATGGCCCCAGCCGCGTTATGGTAAACATAGAGAGATAAAAGGCAGCGGTTTGTGCAGCCTGCTCCCATGCTTGGCATGACTTCCCTTTGTCCCTTCCCTAAATTAAATAAATAAAAATAAAGGTAATATTCCAAGATGGCAGCCATTGCATAACTCATGGGCAGAGTTTTATGTAAGTTTCATCTAAGAAGTCCATTACAATCACCAAAGACCCCAAAACAAAGACTAATAGATACAATAGGTGCCACGCCACTTTCAGTGTTTGGACTCTAATAATAGAAACCCTAACCCAAGCACACTCTTAAAAGCATTGCACATATTAGAAGAGATACAAGTATAGTATGACTAGAAAGATATGCAAACATTTACATTACATTTATGTTCTTATCCATACACTTTAGTATGAAAATCACATAACAAAAACCAGGAAAAGCAAAACCAAGAATGCATGCTAGGCTAGATATTAATAGACAAGAAGACCATTGGAGCCAGTGTAAGACAGGGGCTTGAATAGTAAGTAGGGAATGGCAGCTAGTGAAGAGACACACATATGAGTTCACACTAGATCACACTGATTTTATCCATGTTGTTGTCCATCCAACCCTTCACTGTCCAATCATCTCTAGAATATGGCATATGCAATATTAGTATCATCTCATTGTGCTTTGTACTGTAATTAGATAACAATAGCCATGAAGAAGACACAACATCAAAATCTCTGCCCATGCACATTCTTTATACACAAATACACACATTTTCACTACACCAATTACTGACAAAATAAAAAGATGAACAACTGCTTGAACAACTGTTTTATGTCACTTTCCATTAGAAAATGTGTAATGAAATGTAATGGTGTGCATAGTGATTGGAATTCAGTTAAGATTTTTATATATTTGCATATGGGAAATAAATTCAAAAAGCTTGTACTTTTATCAAAATGAAGAAAGAAATTCCAAAAGACTGAGATTGAGGAAAAGAGAAATATGGTGGAATTAGAGAGAGGAAGAAATAGTAAATAGAAGGAATAGGAAACAAATTATGAAATTGACAATCCTGCCATTCCATTTAATTTCTTCATTAAAATAAAGATTGTACAGTATAAAGATGTATACAGTTCCTTACCTCCACAAGATGAGGAGTGGGATTGAAACCACAAAGATTGCACACTTGTATATCGCACTGGGTGCAGGACTTGTAGTTGGGTGGTTCTGTTGATTCAGTGTTAAATGCAGTCTTGCATAGTGGGCAGGCAACGTCTGGCTTCTGGTTAGCTGGCTGAGGCTGCTTCTGTGGTGACTGTTGCTGTTGTGTTGTCCTTTGTTGAGTTGGTGACTGCTGTTGTTTTGACCCTTTTTGATGGTGCACTTGTGACTGTTGCTTCTGCAGGGAAGCCTCAGGACTTATAGGGAAAATACCATCTCCTAGGCCTATTTTGGCAGTACCAGGTTGTCCTGTTGAAGTTTTAACACTGGCTCCAGTATAAGCATTACTAAAGGCCACCCTTGAGCCCTGGGCATTCTGGTTACGGGTAGGTGAAGGCTGCTGTGAGGATCCAGGAAGAGGGTCAACAGAAATGAGTGTGCTTGCCTGGTTTAGGAGAGATGCCCCAAAACCAAATAGCTTGGTTAAACCATCTTGAGGAGGTGTATCTTGGAATGGTGGTTGACGGGCTGGGGAGCTTCCGGCACTTCTGGTCTTGTCAGGTTGACCTCCAAAGCGCACAGGAGATCCATGTCCCAGATCTGACTGTGATTGTGCCTTAACTAATCCAGGTAAAGGCACTGCTCCTGGATGAGAAATTCGCTGTCCTGTTTTGACCACCCTTTCAGGGCTTTTTGGTCCAAATTCCTCCCCTCGCTGCCTATGGGTATCCTTGGGCCCTGACTGGGGACCTGATTGAGAATATCCAAATTGAGGTGGTTCTTTTTGTGCCTGGAGACCAGTTTGTGGTCCAATATGAAGTCCAGTCTGGTTAGGATCATTAGGACCAGTCTGTCTCTGAATCCCAGAGGAGGCCTGGGTTTGAGGCTGAGGAATTTTCGGCTGTGTCTGCATTTGGAATTGTAGCTGTGGTGTGGACTGAGCTAAGGTTTGGGTCTTAGGTATGGGGTCAGGCTTAGGATGATGAGAGGGAGAATGTATTTGCTGCTGACTTTTGGACCTTGGTGTAGTCATATCCATTCCCAAGGCTCTCTGCATTTGGCAGTTTAAACAGAGCCACTCCTTGACCTATTGAAGAAACATTAGTGCATTACTCACAGATAGATGCATTGTGTAATGTAGTGGTTCTCGCTTTGTTGGTCACAACCCCCTTAAAACTAAAACATTTTGCACCCACCCCCCTCCACCACCACCTTTATTATCGTATGAAATATTAATCTTATTAAATAATAACTGAAACCATTTTATTATAAAAAGAAAACACATCAAAATCGCATGCAAAAAGCATTACTGTATGGGTCAAGTGCAATTTAATTCTTGCACAAAGAGGTTCTTCTCCAGTTATTGCACTGTCTGCATCATTTTATACTGTATATTCCATTTCCTGTCAAGCAACGCTGATATGGTAAATGAAGACGTGTATAAAAATTTGAAGTGTATATGGGCTGTATGCATCTCCTGCTTTTTGACTGTATTGTTGGCTGCGCAGTTCAGGACAGCTATATATGTCCTCTCTGGCTCACGTCCTCCTCAGTCTCACCTGCTTGAAATATGCTTTGCTGCTCCCCCATTTTTCATACATTTTTGTAATTTATATTTGTTAGTGTTCTGTTTAATGTTGTTTAATTTCTGTATAGCGTCCTTGAGTTTTGGAAAAGTGCTATTCAAATAAAATTTGTAAAGTGCAGAAACTTAGTTTAGGCTTTATTTAAACTTAATCCAGAGCATAGATGTTTTCCTCAGCTTTGCACCATTTAATTAACATACGATTGAGGTTGAGGCTAGATTTGACAATCCTTACCCATCTATCTGCAGAGTTGTATCATGTTGAACTCATGCTGAATTCTGATGGACGTAAATGAGGCAGGACAGATGACAGTGGAGGTTAACACAATGTACACTGATGTAAAAAATGCTTGTTTTTTTGTTTTGTTTTACACTTATAATGTTAATTGTGGAGGGACACTTTAATTACAGCTGTGATTCAGCACCGCTCTTCTTGCTGGTGAACCTCATAGTTTGGGCAAAGAGTCATGAAGAGCTATTTTATTCCCTTAAATATTTATAACCAATATTACTTACTTTGAGGATGATAAACAACATTCTTAATTATTTTAATATGATTAATAAAGTGTTTTATCCATTACACAATACACATTAGTGTAATTGTACTACACATATCAGTTTAAGAAGTGAAACTTGTGAATATGGCTGATATGAGTTCAATTGAAGTCACTATATTTTTATATTACAATCTACAGCCTCAGTGGAGAATGAGAGTGAACCATAATACTACAATAGTAGGTCTATGCACTGCAAACAATACAATTGTAATATTAAATTGCAAAACAAGGATTTAATAATAATTAAATACTTTATTGAACATAAACATAATTTGCAGAAGTATTCAATATCACAATTACAATTATAAAAACATTGAGCTATGAATAATCACAAAATTACATATAACTGCAAGTTACAAGTCAAGTCAAGTGGTTTTTATTGTCGTTTCAACCATATACAGTTAGTACAGTACACAGCGAAATGAGACAACGTTCCTCCAGGAACATGGTGCTACATAAAACAACATAGGACAAACCCAGAACCACATGAGACTACACATACTAAATAACATACCTATATAAAGTGCACATGCAAACGTGTGCAAAAAGTACAGGACAGTACAATAAATTACTAACAATTAACAGGACAGTAGACACAGTAAGGGACAGTGTCCTGCTGACCAGTACACAGTAGTGCAAATAGATGACAGTTTCTAAAAATGCCAAATATAACAATATAACCTATATAAAGTGCACGTGCAAATGTGTGCAAAAAGTACGGGACAGTACAATAAATTACTAACAATGAACAGGACAATAGACACAGTAAGGGACAGTGCCGTGCTGACCAGTACACAGTAGTGCAAATAGATGACAGTTTCTAAAAATGCCAAATATAACATTCTATGAGATGGTGTTGTATCCACATAGCAGTTATTGTGGTAGCACCCAGTTATAAAGTGACAAAATTAAAGTGCAACTCAGGACATGTGTGTGTGTCAAACCAGTCTCTAAGTATTGAGGAGTCTGATGGCTTGGGGGAAGAAGCTGTTACACAGTCTGACTGTGAGGGCCCGAATGCTTCGGTACCTCTTGCCAGACGGAGTTTGTGTGAGGGGTCGAACACAATGCTCTTTGCTTTGCGGATGCAGTGTTTTTTGTAAATGTCTTTGATGGAGGGAAGAGAGAGACCCTGATGATCTTCTCAGCTGCCCTCGCTATCATCTGCAGGGCTTTGCGGTCCGAAACAGTGCAAGTCCCAAACCAGGCAGTGATGCAGCTGCTCAGGATGCTCTCAATAGTCCCTCTATAGAATGTAGTGAGGATGGGGGTGGGAGATATGCTTTCCTCAGGCTTCAAAGAAAGTAGAGACGCTGCTGTGCTTTCTTTGTAATAGAGCTGGTGTTGAGGGACCAGGTGAGGTTCTCCACCAGGTGAACACCAAGGAATTTGGTGCTCTTGACGATCTCCACAGAGGAGCCGTCGATGTTCAGTGGAGAGTGGTCACTCTGTGCTCTCCTAAAGTCAACAACCATCTCTTTTGTTTTGTCGACATTCAGAGACAGGTTGTTGGCTCTACACCAGTCCTTTAGACACTGCTCCTCCTCTCTGTATGCTGACTCGTCGTTCTTGCTGATGAGACCCACCACGGTCGTGTCATCTGCGAACTTGATGATGTGATTCGAGCTGTGCATTGCTGCACAGTCGTGAGTCAGCAGAGTGAACAGCAGTGTACTGAGCACACAGCCCTGGGGGGCCCCAGTGCTCAGTGTGGTGGTGGTGGAGATGCTGTTCCCGATCCGGACTGACTGAGGTCTCCCAGTCAGGAAGTCCAGGATCCAGTTGCAGAGGGAGGTGTCCAGGCCCAGCAGGTTCAACTTTCCAATCAGGTGCTGGGGAATGATTGTTTTGAATGCTGAGCTGAAGTCTATGAACAGCATTCGAATGTATGAGTCCTTTTTATCTAGGTGGGTGAGGGCCAGATGGAGGGTGGTGGTGATGGCATCATCTGTTGAACGGTTTGGATGATACGCAAACTGCAGTGGGTCGAGTGAGGGGGGCAACTGGGTCTTAATGTGCCTCATGACGAGCCTCTCGAAGCCCTTCATGATGATGGGTGTGAGTGCGACAGGACGGTAGTCGTTGAGGCAGGACACTGAAGACTTCTTTGGCATGGGGACGATGGTGGTGGCCTTGAAACACGTTGGAATGACGGCGCTGCTCAGAGAGATGTTGAAGATGTCGGTAAGAACATCTGCCAGCTGGTCTTCACATCCTCTGAGCACTCTGCCAGGAATGTTGTCTGGTCCAGCAGCCTTCCATGGGTTGACTCTACGTAGAGTTTTCCTCACATCAGCCGTGGTAAGACAGAGCACCTGGTCGTTGGGAGGAGGGGGGGTCTTCCTCGCCACCACGTCGTTCTGCACTTCAAACTGAGCGTAGAAGTCATTCAGCACATCTGGAAGGGAGGCATCTTTGTCACAGGCAACTGATGTTGTCCTGTAGTTGGTGATGGCCTGGATGCCCTGCCACATGCACCAAGTGTCACCGCTGTCCTGGAAGTGACTGTGGATTCTCTAGGTGTGTGCGCGCTTTGCCTCTCTGATTGAACGTGACAGTTTGGCCCTAGCTGTTCTTAGGGCTGCCTTATCGCCTGCTCTGAAGGTGGAGTTTCGGGTCCTCAGCAGCACGCGCACCTCCGCAGTCATCCACGGCTTCTAGTTGGAGCGTGTGGTGATGGTCTTGGAGAAAGTGACATCATCATTGCACTTGCTGATGTAGCTGGTCACTGATGCTGTGTATTCCTCCAAGTTGGTAGAATCGCCATATGTTGCAGCCTCCCTGAACATGTGCCAGTCAGTACACTCAAAACAGTCCTGAAGAGCAGAGATGGCTCCTGCTGGCCAGGTTTTCACCTGCTTCTGAAGCGGTTTTGTTCGTCTGACGAGCGGTCTGTATGCTGGAATTAACATAACAGAGATGTGGTCTGAGTAGCCGAGGTGGGGGCGGGGCTCCGCCCGGTACGCGCCTGGGATGTTTGTGTAAACAAGATCAAGCGCGTTCGCAAAGTCCACATACTGATGGAATTTAGGGAGCACTGTCTTGAGATTTGCATGGTTGAAATCTCCGGCGACAATAAACAGTCCGTCGGGGTGAGCGTTCTGCAGTTCACTCATTTGATATTGTAATTGTGATTATTAATGTCCATTAAAATATTAAATTAGCGTGACGTCACAAAGCAACCATGTGGTTCTTTGGAGAAGCATTTTCAATGGTGGATATGAGCTGCGCTCCAGTTTCTTTTAAGCATTATATTGTATTGTATTTGATATTGTAATAATGTTTGTTAAGGTAAGGCAAATAAAAACATATTTTAAATGGATGTCTATGGTATGGAATAAATTAAATTATTGCTAAATTACTGCTTAAATTATGAATTCACTTAAAGTGAATAATATGGCATATTCAATATACAAACTTATTAACATCCGATTTAAATCAACCAAGTTACTCTGTCCAGTAAGCCCTTTCATGGAGAGACAGGGGACCATTCATCCCGTTAGATCTTCAATGGTGATCTTGCTCATGTAAGATTATCCTTAGATAATTTTTGTCTAAAAAAGGTGCCGGTCTCCTCTCTAGTAATTTGGCTCGTAGTCTTAATAATGATAGTAATTGACTAACTGGGGCCCAGGTTAGGAAGCAGACAAACTGGTAAGGTAAAAAAACGTCTGCTAGCTGCCTTGAGACGTCACACAGGTCACATAAACTACAACACATAGAGACTGTATCACCTAGATATCTCATAGAGACTGTGTCTGTTCCCCGAACTACCAAACACAATACCCTCACTAAATCATTTAGAAAAAATTTGATTAAGGTCAAACTTGAACAAAACAAACAAATTTAAAATACACATCATATAAAAATAGGGCTACTAAACATTAGATCTCTTTCTACCAAAGCACTAATTGTCAATGAAATGATTACAGATCATAGATTGGATGCACTCTGACTGAAACCTGGCTTAAACCGTATGAATATATTAGTTTAAATGAATCTACTCCCCCAGGTTATTGTTATAAACATGAGCCTCGTCTGAAGGGTCGAGGAGGAGGTGTTGCTACAATTTACAGTGACGTTTTTGGTGTTACTCAGAGGACAGAATATAAATGTAAGTCTTTTGAACTAATAATGCTTAATGTGACACCGTCAAATATAAATAAAAAATATCTGTCGTCTTTTACCCTTGCTACAGTGTATAGATCACCCGGGCCTTTTCTGATTTCCTTAGTGAATTTGCAAATTTTTTATCAGCTCTTGTAGTTACTGTAGATAGAGCCTTAATTGTTGGTGACTTCAACATTCACATAGATAATGAAAATTATACATTGGGATTAGCATTTATCAATATTCTCAACTCTCTTGGAGTCAGACAAAATGTAACAGGACCAACTCATAGCCATAATCATACGCTAGATTTAATTCTTTCATATGGAGTTGATGTTGATAATGTAGAAATTCTGCAGCAGAGCGATGACATCTCGGATCATTACCTCGTCTCTTGTATGCTGCAATCAACTAATGTTACTCAATTTACACCACGCTATTGTTCAGTTAGAACTATTCTTTCGACCACTAAAGATAGCTTCACTAATACTCTTCCAGATCTATCTCATGCACTCAATAAACCCCAAAGCCCAGAAGAACTTCATGAAATAACAAACTATTTAAATGCAGTCTTCTCTAGCACCCTTGATATTGTCGCCCCACTTCGATTAAAGAAAATTAAAGAAATAAGCCCTGCATCATGGTACAATGATCACACTCATGCTCTCAAGAGAGCAGCTCGGAAAAGCGCATGTGGAAAAATACAAAATTAGAAGTATTTCATGGTGCATGGAAGGATAGTGTCTGTAGCTACAAACACGCACTCAAAGCTGCCAGGTCAGCATATTTTAGTAAACTCATAGAAAATAACCACAACAATCCTAGATGTTTATTCAGTATTGTGGCTAAATTGGTTAGGAATAAAGCCTCAACAGAACAGGATATTACGTTGCAGCACAAGAGTAATGACTTCATGAATTTCTTTACAGTTAAAATTGAAATAATCAGAAATAAAATTGGAATTATGCAATCATCTGTCATAGCACCTCAGAAAACAGTGTCTAATAATTTTCCTCATGTGCAACTCCAATCCTTCGCTATCATAGGTCATGAAGAGCTAACAAAACTTATTGAAACATCAAAAGCCACAACTTGTTTGTTAGATCCTATACCAACTAAGCTCTTAAAAGAGGTATCTCCTGTAATCTCAGGCCCTCTTCTTAATATCATCAAGATATGTCCCAAGAAACTTTAAAATGGCAGTTATCAAACCGCTTATTAAGAAGCCACAACTTGATCCTGGAGAACTTGCTAATTATAGACTGATTTATGTCAATAATACTGGAAAAGGAAGTATCCTTCCAAATATGTTCATTTCTACAGAGAAATAGTATATTTGAAGAATTTCAATCAGGATTTAGGCCTCATCACAGTACAGAGACTGCACTTATCAGAGTTACAAATGACTTGCGCTTATCATCTGATTGTGGCTGCATTTCTCTTCTAGTGCTTTTAGATCTAAGTGCTGCATTCGACACGATAGATCACAACATTCTCTTGAATAGGCTGGAGAATTATGTTGGAATTTGTGGAGTTGCATTAGCATGGTTTAGGTCATATTTAGCAGACCGCTACCACTTTGTCTATGTAAATGAGGAATTGTCAAAGGAAACAAAAGTAAAATATGGAGTGCCACAGGGATCAGTTTTAGAGCCTCTGCTTTTCTCCATGTATATGCTTCCCCTGGGAGATATTATCAGGAATCGTGGAATAAGTTTCCACTGCTGTGCTGACGATACACAACTTTATATTTCTTCAAAACCTGATGAGATTTCACAATTCTCAAAATTAGCAGAGTGTATCAATGAAATAAATGATTGGATGGCCAGAAATTTCCTTCTACTCAATTCTGACAAAACGGAGGTTCAAATTATTGGACCAAAAAACTCTAAAAATAAGCCGCTAAAATATAATTTGACTCTAGATGGATGTACTGTTACATCATCTTCAACAGTGAAGAACTTAGGTGTTATATTTGATACCAATCTGTCCTTTGAAAATCAAATTACAAATGTTTGTAGAACAGCATTCTTCCACCTAAGAAATATTTCTAAATTAAGGCATATGCTCTCTGTTGCTGATGCCGAAAAACTAATTCATGCGTTTATGACCTCAAGACTAGATTATTGTAATGCATTACTGGGAGGATGTCCAGCAAGATCATTAAATTAACTTCAATTGGTTCAAAATGCAGCAGCCAGAGTGCTAACAAGAACTAAGAAATATGATCATATTAGCCCCATTTTATCATCGTTACATTGGCTACCTGTTAAATTCCGTATTAATTTGAAAATTCTGGTCCCCTTCTGTCGCTCTCTCCACGTTGTGTCGGAGAAGTGACACTAGGGGTCTCTCTTGAGCACCGAATATACCTCTGATCTATGAAAAAAGGCCAATGAGAAGTTGGCAGCTATTATTTGTATACCCCGCACCTGCATGCTGTTGGATTGATGGCGCAATACAGCGGCAATTTCTCCTTCTTGCACGGGAGTGCAATTGCCCCTGGGTGCTTCGACAGTGCAGAAACCCAAACTCTAAGAGAGTTGTTTAAAAGAGTGATTTTCTCTAAAAGAGCAATACACAGCAACGTTGAACATCCTTTTCAGGACGCGTCTTTTTAAAGATGAGTTTCCGCCTCTGTGTAGTTTCTGGATGCGGTTGATTTCTCCCCACCTCCGATGGTCATAAAAGCTGCCTGGTGTACCTGGGCTGCGATTACACGCAGGCAGCGTTTTTTATGAATGGTCTATGTTTTCAGGGCGAGAACATAGCCATAACAGCATTGCTGTCGTAGGGATTCTTTTGTCATGAGAGAAAGCCACTTCAGCCGCCCCCGCGCCTCGCCTCCTTCCCACGGGATTGAGGCAGGCGCTGCTGGCGATGGAAGCGTTTTGGGGACAATGACGGGCTGTGTTTGCCGGGTAAATCCCTGTGAACCACCCACCTCCCCGGCACGCTTGCTGGCTCCCATCTGAGCTCGGGATGAGTGCGGCCCGCTTCGCGGCCAGCCTTCCGGTCCCTTGAGCTCCCGGAATTGGATGACGATAATCACCGCTGCATCGGAGAGCGTTACAGCGGTGTCTGATGTTGATGGCTCGTCTGTGCCGCCACCTTCGCGTCTGCGCGCCCAGTCTGGTCCGATATGCTTCCCCGGGTACTGCGAGCGCGAGGTTGGACCAGAAAATCCCTTCCCCCTCCCCCTCACGGCTATTTGATTGGTTCCACAGGCATGTGCCCCCCCGGTTCCTTTCTTCCCGGACATGCATGACGAGCTGAGCAAGCCAAGCTTCCTCGCTCCTCCGCTCTCACTACCATCGGCAGTAGAGCCGTCCCAGACCACTCCCCCTGCACACCATGGCCCCCTCCTGCAAGTCCACTCCAAAAGCACCAGGGCCAAGGCACTCCAAAATTTGCACTTGGATAGTCCTGTTCTTGACGTTCCGCAGGAACTGCAACCGTCTCCCAGCTCCATCCATTCCGACTCCACCCAGCAGTCCTCAGTGGTGAAGAAACAGACAGAGGCTATTTCACACATCCTGCCCTGCCGCAAACCTGTCGCCAGGGGCCATGCCCTGTCTACTCGCCGAGGGCGTCCTCCTGCAGCTTTCAAGAAAGAAAGAAAAGCAGTGCTCCGCCTCAACAAACATGGGCCCAGCTCTCAGCCCCGGTGTCGAGCTCCCCGCAGAAGATGGACGCCCCCTCATCTCACAGACCCCCTCGAGGACCCGGAAGGCTCCCAGGCGCTCCTGAGATGACCGACCCAGAGACCGAGACGTTAGCTCTGGAGCTGGTAAGACCACTCCGTCCCCCGGTGGGGGGCCGGGAGGAGAATCTTTTGTTGAATCAAAAGTGCTTTTGTTCATTTGGCCACACCCCCTAACGGGGGCTGCGGTACTCACATTCTCAATAATAGAGCTATTTCCTTTTTTGTCTCTGGGTCACCTGGCCCACAAATAACATTCTCACGGCACTCTGCCGCCAGGCCTCAACAGTGCAGGCATGCTGGACGTGGCCACAGTCCGCCTTGAGCCCCACGACTGTCCCCCGGCTGGCCGGTTCTGATGAGTCTAGAGGACGCCTGCAACCGGACCTCCTCCTCCAGTCAAGAATCCGCACCCTTGCCTCCCGACGCCACACTACCTGCTTCACCCCCTTGGTACCCCCAGCATGGAGTTTGGAGGCGTGGCTTTCTCTGCCCAACCTGTCGCGCTGGCTGTACCGGACCATTCGACTCGGTAATGCAATTCAGTTTGCCAGACCCCCCCCCTTCCGCAGTAGACGGCAAACGTGCCAAATCCCTGGTAGGGCCTGTCTCCCCAACCGAAATGGAGAAGGGTCTCTACAGCACTTACTTCGTTGTACCCAAGAAAGGCGGCGGCTTACATCCAATCTTGGGCTTGCAAGTTTTTCAACCGAGCACTGCTCAAACTCCCATTCAAAATGCTCATGCAGAAGTGTATCTTAACATGCGTCCGGCACCTAGATTGGTTCGCAGCGGTAGACCTGAAGGACGCGTACTTCCACGTCTCAATTCTGCCGCAACACCAACCCTTCCTACGGTTCGCGTTCGACGGCCAGGCATTTCAGTACAAAGTCCTCCCCTTCGGCATGTCTCTGTCCCCTCTCATCTTCACGAAAGTCGCAGAGGCAGCCCTTGCCCCGCTCCGAGAAGCCAGCATCCGCATACTCAACTACCTCGACGACTGCCTCATACTGGCCCACTCCCAGCGACACTTGCCTGGAGTTACTATGCGCTCACAGAGACGAGGTGCTTAAACACCTCAGCCGCTTGGGGCTTCAGGTCAACCGAGAAAAGTGTAAGCTCACTCCGGTTCAGAGCATCTCCTTTCTCGGCATGGAGTTAGACTCAGTCTCAATGTCCGCACGTCTCACCAACGAGCGTGCACAGTCGGTGCTGAAATGCCTTTCAAAGTTCAAGCCAGGCACAACGGTCCCTCTAAAACTCTTCCAGTGGCTCCTGGGGCATATAGCATCCTCCGCTGCAGTCACGCCGCTGGGGTTGATGCATATGAGACCGCTTCCACACTGGCTTCAGACTCGAGTCCCGAGACGAGCATGGCTCCACGGCACGCACCGTGTGATAATCACCCCTGCATGCCGCCAAACACTCAAACCCTGGACATACCTCTGCTTTCTACAGGCAGGAGTGCCCCTGCAGCAGGTGTCCTGATGCGTCCTAGTCACTACCGACGCCTCCAAATCGGGTTAGGGCACCGTTTGCAACAGGCACGCAGCTGTGGGCCTTTGGAGAGGGGCCCCGCTGCGCTGGCATATCAATTGCCTAGAGTTGTTGACTGTTTTCTTTGCCATGCGACAGTTTCTCCCATTCGAGACAAACATGTCCTAATCAGGTCAGACAGCACCACTGCGGTAGTGTACATAAATCGCCAAGGCGGCGTACGCTCCCGCCACATGTCACGAATCGCCCGTCGTCTCCTCCTTTTGGAGCCAGCCGCAACTCAGGTCCCTGCGCACCACTCACATCCCCTGCACACCACTTACATCCCCGGCAACCTCAATGTGATAGTGAACGCGCTGTCACGACCACACTGGCCCAGTAGAGAGTGGAGGCTTCACCCCAGACGGTCCAGCTGATTTGAGAACGATTCCCAAATCGATTCCCAAACCCAGGTAGACCTGTTTGCCTCCCGAGAGACCTCCCACTGCCCGCTCTGGTATGCCCGAACAGAGGCTCCCCTCGGGGCAGACACGCTGGCACACAGCTGGCCCATGGGGCTGCGCAAGTACGCATTTCTCCCAGTGAGCCTTCTTGCACAGGTGCTGTGCAAGGTCAGGGAGGACGAGGAACAAGTCACACTAGTGGCTCCCTACTGGCCCAACCGGGCCTGGTTCTCGGACCTCGTGCTCCTCGCGACAGCCCCTCCCTGGCGAATTCCCCTGAGGAAGGACCTTCTTTCTCAGGGGCAGGACATGCTCTGGAAACTCCACGTCTGGTCCCTGGACGGGATGCGGAAGATCTAGCTGGTCTACCACCTACCATCGTAGACATGATCAACCAAGCAAGAGCCCCTTCCACCAGGCAGCTCTACGCCCTGAAGTGGCACTTGTTTGCAAATTGGTGTTCTTCCCGGGCTGAAGACCCACAGAGGTGCACAGTTAGGTCAGTGCTCCTATTCCTGCAGGAGAGGTTGGAGGGGAGGCTGTCCCCGTCCACCTTGAAGGTGTATGTTGCTGCTATCGCGGCCCACCACGACGCAGTAGACGGCAAGTCCCTTGGTAAGCACGACTTAATCATCAAGTTCCTAAGAGGCGCCCAGAGGTTAAATCCCACCCGGCCAAGCCTGTTCCCCTCCTGGAACCTCTCGGTAGTCCTCACGGGCCTCCAGAGACCTCCCTTTGAGCTGCTAGAATCAGTTGGACTCAGGGCCCTCTCTCTTAAGACTGCCCTGCTGATCGTGCTCACCTCCAAGCGACCTGCAAGCGTTCTCTGTCAGCAACACTTGCCTGGAGTTCGGTCCGGCAGACACTCATGTGATCCTAAGACCGCGACGGGGCTACGTGCCCAAGGTTCCTACCACTCCCATTAGAGACCAGGTAGTGAACCTGCAAGCGCTGCCCCGGGAGGAGGCAGACCCATCCCCATCGTTGCTGTGTCCGGTACGTGCTTTGCATACATATTTGGACCACAAGCAGAGCTTTAGACACTGAGCAGCTCTTTGTATGCTTTGGGGGACAGCGGAAAAGGAAACGCTGTCTCCAAACAGAGGCTTTCCCACTGGATAGTAGATGCCATTTCATTGGCTTATCACACTCAGGCCGTGCCCCCCCCTTGTGGGTCCGAGCTCACTCAACAAGGAGTGTTGCATCTTCATGGGCACTGGCCAGGGGTATCTCCCTGGCAGACATTTGTAGAGCAGCGGGTTGGGCGACACCCAACACCTTACGAGATACTACAATCTCAGGGTTGAGTCAGTTTCATCCCGTGTTTTCTCAGGTCCGAGCCAGTAGAACTCGGTAACATGCTGATGGGCTGGCCGGGTGAATCACTTGCATATAGCGCCCTTTCCCTCGCTTGAGGTAAAACTGTGCGTCTTTTCCCCCAGGAGATTCCACTCAACTCGAATCCCTGGTCGATTCCCCCCTAGCCCTCATGGGTCTGCAGTTCGGCGGAGGAACTTGCCGACCCAATCCACTGCGGGTACTCAAATCTAACCTGTACTGGAATAGGTGCTCCACAGGGTGAGGACTCCTACGCGGACTCCCCCTGTGTGTATTTTTCCGCGATACGGTCCCCTTACGAGCGGACCCGCGTTTTCCTTGGGTAATTTTCGGCTGCCCACCGGTTGCTGTGTGTAGCAACTCCCCCCTCGCTGAGGCTGGATTTACCACCGCGCCACTTCGACGTGTCGCCTAAAAACACATGTGATGTATTCAACACCTTACCTCCCCAGCTGGGTAGGGGTGGTCTCCACAGGGTCTTTTCCCCCTGAAAGAATAGGAAATTGGGTAAGACCCCCTTCCCTCAATGCCTGTAAGGGCCCCGGCTGTCTATTGCTCTATGCGAGAATCATAGAGAGAAAAGAGGCCCAGCCAGGCTTGGCCCGTTCCCAGGTTGGCAAGCGTCGCCTTGTATTCCGACGACTTTTGTGTGGCATTGGGGAAGCGTACGTGTAGTCATCTGGCACGTAAAAAACACCTGCCCGCTCCTGTGTCAGACCACGTACACGGCTCAGTGCATGGCGTGATTTAAATTGGACCCCTAGTGTCGCTTCTCCGACACAACGTGGAGAGAGCGACAGAAGGGGAACGTCTAGGTTACGAATGTAAACTCCGTTCCCCGATGGAGGGAACGAGACGTTGTGTCCTTCCCGGCCACGTCGCTGAGCCGAGCCGCTGTAGTGGCCAGACCATTTCTGGCTCAGAAAAATCCTGAATGAACTCTAGTATTTGCCTCACCTTTGTACCCGTATGTCCGGGGGCGGGGTATGCAAATACTAGCTGTCAACTTCTCATTGGCCTTTTTTCATAGATCAGATGTATATTTGGTGCTCAAGAGAGACCTCTAGTGTCGCTTCTCCGACACAACGTCTCGTTCCCACCATCGGGGAACGGAGGTTACATTCGTAACCTAGACGTTAACTATATACAAAGCTTTGAATGGTCTAGCTCCGCAGTACTTAAGTGATCTTCTACCATGCTATATTCCATCACGTTCATTAAGATCGCAAAATTCTGGCCTGTTAATAGTTCCTAGAATATCAAAATCCACAAAAGGAGGTAGATCCTTTTCATATTTGGCTCCTAAACTATGGAATAGTCTCCCAAACACTGTTCAAGATGCAGACACACTCTCTCAGTTTAAGTCTAGACTAAAGACTCATCTATTTAACCAGGCATACACCTAATTTATCCTCCAACCCACAATTAGGCTGCTTTAGTTGGGTCTGCCGGAACCAGAAACCAGAAACAGTGATCATGATCTCTAACTCTGCAATAAATTGAATGGCATCTATGCTTTCTTATGGCTACTTTTTATTTGTTTCCCTGTCTCAACTTCGGGACTCCTATCCTGAGGTCACCAGAACCGGCTGGATCCAGCACCATTCCTGCTTCATGTTGGACTCCACTGCTACATGCCACTATTATGATGGACTTCAGAGGATGAACTGATGCCAACTCCAACCTGCATCACCTCAGTCTATTGATGGACTACGATCTTGAAATGGAATGCATAGACTAACTATTGCCAAAAAAAAGCCTTCATCAGCCAATTAACAAGGACAATTGCATCTATGTGAACTTCTGCAATTAATCAAGATGGACTTCAAAGACTGTGGTCATTAATCTTACAGTTCAAACACAATCGATGTTTAAACACTGACCCTTAACCCTTACTTAGTTTAATAATTTTAAACCATGATTTTAACTATACATAAGTAATATTTACATTACATTCATAATGTTAGCCAGAGGGGAACTGGCCCCCACAGTGAGTCTGGTTTCTCCCAAGGTTATTTTTCCTCCATTAATCTACATCTTATGTTTTGTGTTCCTTTCCACAGTCGCCTACAGCTTGCTCACTGGGGTTATTAATACAATTATTATTTAATTATTTTTAAACACGATTAAGAATCGTATTTTATCTAAATTACACAATGATGATTCATCGACTTTATAGACATTACAGTTTAATCATCTGTTAATGCTGATCTTCTGTAAAGCTGCTTTGAAACGATGTGTGTGGTGACAGGCGCTATACAAATAAAATTGACTTGACTTGACTCAGTTGTTGCACATTGGAAATTAGAAACAGAACAGGAGCATTTTAGTTTTGTCGTGTTGCTCATTTGCAGTGTATTTAACATCTACGTTCAAAGCAAGCGGTGCAATATACAATGAATCCAAAATAATTACAAAGTGCTTTTCGCTCTTGTTCTACAGCTTCTTTTCAAGTGTCAGGTGATGTTTCTTCAGTATTAATTTTCCTGTGCCACCACGACCAGAGGTAGAACATAAAGCAAGCATCCGGGTATCCAGACGGTTTAAAAAAAACAGGTTAAAAAAAAAAGGTCTGAACAGCATCTGCTCTCTGCCTCACATTACTTCAGGTGGATTTTTCACAAGCAACAACATTGGCAAACAAAAGTGCCAGAGATTTAGCTAAAAGTGTACATAGTATTGCTAGCTAATGTTTATTTAGCAAGTTTCACAGAAATTTGCTTAAAAATAAAGGCTAACTGCCTGTCTGATGAACGCAGATGACCATCTGCGTTCATCAGACAGGCAGTTAGCCTTTAATGTAATGTAATTTTTTCCTGAAATAACTAGCGTTACTCGTACAAATAAATTCTTCATAACTAAAATGTTTTGACTTTCAATAGACAATATTGACAACACATGTTAATTAACGTGTCTTAGCTTGAAAGATCACCTCAATTTTCAATTTGAAGCAGTAATGCCGAGTTTACACTACATGAATTTAAGCCCGATTTTCACTCGCCGACAGTTTTGTGGAGATCGCCGACAAAAGCCTGAAATCGGGGGCGACGATCGCAATGTATAAATTATCAAAGACGCGATTTGAGAGAATCGCCGATGTGTCACAGATGTCAGTTCTGTTGCAGGTACATCAGGACTCCTCTCCCACTGAAACTTCCAGTGTCCCGTTTCTTGCCCTCTCATTGGCTGTAGGTCAACGCTGCTGTTGAATTCAGTCAAAACATATTTCACACTGCACGATTTGGAATCGCAGACAGGTCCAGATATTTAACATTCTAGATATCTCGCTGATATTGGCGATGTGTCGGCAATGCTCTCAAATCGCGTCTTTGATAATTCATACATTGCGAACATCTATCATGGGAGTGAGCTCCGTTTTGCTCATGATTTCAGGCTTTTGGCGGCGATCTCCACAAAACTGACGGCGAGTGAAAATCAGGCTTAAAATCGTGTAGTGTAAACTCTGCATAAGTCCAACACTGGAGTAAATCTCCCATGATATCCCCTCTGTCTCCTCCCAGGCAAATGAAGGATGACGATACATTTCTTATTCATGCCCAGTAACCCCTTAACCAATCATATGTGCCTTTAGCTTATTTTGTCATGGGTATCTGGCAGTTTTTTAAAAATAAAATCGGTGATTGGACGGCGAAGAAACTGAGACAGGAACCATGGGAATAATTGTTCCCAAATTTGAATGCTCCGGCTGGAAAGGGTTAAAGGTTCTAATCTGTCCATATTAAACTATATGTTTTAATTAATAAAGATTGCATCCACACCTCAGTTAATGTATATATTGAGTGGGGACACATTGTTTGCATTTTTTTATGGTATTCGACTGCAAAATACCTCAACCAACTCATGAACTCAGTCCTTACCCATTCTAGACTCCAAACTGTTTGAAATCATTCAACAATGGAGCTTGGATGCCCTCTACTGGACATTTCTTGTAATTGCCAGTCAGAGAATTAACAGACAGTGGTTTAGACATGGGTTTTCTTGTATTTTTACATTTAGGTTGATATTTTTACTATATTTTATTTATATCAAATGTAATAAATAGGTGTATTAACATTAAACTTTAAAATTAAATTATGCCAAATACTTCAAAACATGTTAATATGCACAAAAAGGATGATGACATTTAATGAATTGCCATGCCAACAGTATTTAAGATATCAAGAAACCTTTCAGAATTTAAAATGTGCAATGCCTTGACATTAATCTGTATTTTTTTTAAGCAATTCAGGCGAACATAATAGGGATTTTTCAACGTCTGTTAAAAATGACACACTTCCTACCGCCAGTTGGTGGCACTACGACTGTGACCCACAATAGTCACATCAATGTGATCACCCCACAAGAGCAAACATTTGGCTCAATTTTGATGTTTTTAATTTTATGCGTGCAGAAGATCATTTCCTTATTCCATTTTTTTACCTTATTTTGTCACTTCGCCACAGCAACACCATTCAATATATCAAAAATCCCTTCACAATTTAGCATCGTCAATGTCTTGGTATGATGTCACCCACATTTGGTACCTGTAACATTAAATCCTTGGGAGGAGTATTTCAAATTCCTCAGCATGCCTTTTTCAAACAATCCAAAATGGCCAACTGCCTTTAGGGCAGATCCTATGACTGTCAGCGTGAAAGTTGTCCGGCTTGATGAGATCTATATGTGTACAATGTTGGGTGACTACCTCAAAACGTATGTGCTAGATAGCCCCCCGAACATTCCCATGTACTAGGTGGTGCCGAAGAGCCCCTTCTGCCCCCCCCCCCATAATTCTGCCAAGCCCTAATGGCCAGCGACTCTGATGTGTCTGCAAACCTTCAAGAGTTTTCACGCATGTTATGTACCCCAAAAGTACTGAAAACCTTGAAAAGAAGAATTAATCCTTAGAAGAACAATAGGGCTCCCTACTTTCAGTGCTTGGGCCCTAAAAAGTGTTATGGTTTATATCAGCAGTCACCAATTAGTGGACCGCGGTCAGGGTCAGGACCTCAGCTGGGTTCCATTCAGACCATGAGACATCACGACATGGCTGAACCATCTCTCCATTTCTGCACTTCAAGTGATCAAGTGCTTTTAACCATTAACATCTGTCATTTCTCAGTGCACATCGGGTTTTCCCGATTCTCTTATTGCGATTCAACTGTGTGCATTTTATAGCATGCACACATTTTTATCCTCTGTGCTACATGGATTATTGCTCAAAGTACCACTTATCAAGAACAACCATAACAACAAACAACTGCTTGAGGGATTCACATTGATCTCAAACCCTCACCGCTCAGGAACAAACAACAACAACAAACAGTTGTGGTAAGTCATGGCATCCGCTCATGTTCTTTCTCCCTGCATTGCATGTCACATGTGTATTATAGCTTCTTCCGTCGGCAGTGAGGGATTTACATATTATAAATTTAAGAAATTTGTCTGGCTGACAGAGAAGGTTAATGAGTTAGAGACACACATTTGAACGCTAGTGGGGTTCAGTGAGAAAGAGAAGCCAGTAGATACTGTTTTGGATGCAGGTAGTACAACGAGCAAAACACATACTTTGGTGCCGGCTCTAGAGCCCCTGCAGCAGGGCGTTTGGGTGATGTCTCAGCAGCATACTCGCTCATCAAAGCCAAGAGAATCCAATCGATTCTCCCCATTCAGTGATGCACCCACTGAGAATCATGTTGAAAGAGCCATAATAATTGGTGATTCTAATGTAAGGAACATGGAATTAGAGACTCCAGCCACTATTGTTAAATGTATTTTTTGGGCTTGAGCATCTGACATCAGATCAAGTTTACAAGTGATGAGTAATACTAAACATAGATTTTCTCAAATTGTTATTCATGTCGGCACTAATGATGTCCAGCTTCGCTAGACAGAGATCACTAGAGATAATATTAAAGAGGTGTGTGAATTTGCCAAAACGATGTCAAACACTATAATATGCTCTGGCACATCCCTGCTCATCATGGTTACGAGGTTTATAGTAGATTAGTGGTCACTGAATGGCTGGATGTCTGAGTGGTGTCCGGAGAATAGCATAGGATTTATAGACAATTGGAAGAGTTTTTTGGGGTAGACCTGACCCTCCAGGGAAGGTGCCGCTCTCCTCTCTTGTAATTTGGATCATAGTCTTAATAATGACAGTATTTGACTAACTGGGGCCCAAGTCAGGAAGCAGAAAAACTGATTAACCTGATAGCTGCCATCAGATGTCACACAGGTCACATAAACTACAACACATAGAGACTGTATCACCTAGATATCACAGAGACTGTGTCTGTTCCCCGAACTAATAAGCACAAAACTGTCACTAAATCATTTAGAAAAAATCTGATAAAGGTCAAACTTGGAAAAAAAAAAAGGAAGATAAACATCATATAAAGGTAGGGGTACAAAACATTAGATCTCTTTCTACCAAAGCACTATTGTAAATTAAATTATTACAGATCAAAGTTTGGATGTGATCTGTTTTACCAATACCTGGCTTAAACCGGATGAATACATTCGTTTAAATGATTCTATTCTCCCAGGTTATTGTTATACACGTGAGCCTCATCTGAAGGGTCGAGGAAGGGGTATTGCTACAATTTACAGTGAAGTTTTTGGTGTTACTCAGAGGACAGGATATAAGTTTAAGTCTTTTGAACTAATAACGCATAATGTGACACCGTCAGATATAAATAAAAAAAAAACTTGCTACAGTATATAAACTCAGCAAAATAAGAAAGATCCCTTTTTCAGGACACTGTATTTTAAAGATAATTTTGTAAAAATCCAAATATCTTTACAGATCTTTATTGTAAAGGGTTTAAACACTGTTTTCCATCCATAAACAATGAATGAACATGCACCTGTGGAACAGACGTTAAGACACTAATAGCTTACAGACAGTAGGCAATTAAGGTCACTAAACACTAAAGAGACCTTTCTTCTGACTCTGAAAAACACTAAAAGAAAGATGCCCAGGGTCCCTGCTCATCTACGTAAACGTCTCTTAGGCATGCTGCATGGAGGACTGCAGATGTGGCCAGGGAAATAAATTGCAATGTCCGTACTGTGAGACGCCTAAGACAGCACTACAGGGAGTAGGAAGGACAGCTGATCATCCTCGCAGTGGCAGACACCTGCACAGGATCGGTACATCTGAATATAACACCTGCGGGACAGGTACAGGATGGCAAAATCCCTCTATCAGTGCTCAAATTGTCTGCAACAGGCTGTGAGAGGCTGGATTGAGGTCTTGTTGGCCTGTTGTAAAGTTGGTCCTTACCAGACATAACCGGCAACAACGTCAATTATGGGCACAAACCCACCTTTGCTGGACCAGACAGGACTGGCAAAAAGTGCTTTTCACTGATGAGTCGTGGTTTTGCCTCACCAGGGATGATGACAGACTTGCATTTATCTTTGAAGGAATGAGCATTACACTGAGGCCTCTACTCTGGAGCAGGATTGATTTGGAGGTGGAGGGTCCGTCATGGTCTGGGGCAGTGTGTCACAGCATTATTGGACTGTGCTTCTTCAATGCTGTGCGTTACAGGGAAGAATCATCCTCCCTCATGTGATACCCTTCCTGCTGGCTCATCCTGACATGACCCTCCAGCATGACAATGCCACCAGCCATACTGCTCGTTCTGTGCATGATTTCCAGCAAGACAGGAATGTCAGTGTTCTGCCATGGCCAGCAAAGAGCTCATATCTCAATCACATTGAGCATGTCTGGGACCTGTTGGATCGGAGGATGAGAGCTAGGGCCATTCCTCCCAGAAATGTCCAGGAACTTGCAAGTGCCTTGGTGGAAGAATGGGGTAACATCTCACAGCAAGAACTGGAAATCTGGTGCAGTCTATGAGGAGGAGATGCACTGCAGTACTTAATGCAGCTGGTGGCCACACCAGATACTGACTGTTACTTTTGTGACCCCCACTTTCTTCAGGGACACATCATTCCATTTAAATTAGTCACGTGTCTGTGAAACTTGTTCAGTTATGTCTTAGTTGTTGAATCTTTTTCGTTCATACAATGTTAAGTTTGCTGAAAATAAAAGCAGTTGAAAGTGAGAGGATGTTTCTTTTTTGCTGAGTGTAGATCACCCGGGCCTTATTCTGATTTCCTTGGTGAAAATGACACATTGGGATTAGCATTTATCGGTATTATCAACTTTCTTGGAGTCAGACAAAATGTGACATGACCAACTCACAACCATAATCATATGCTAGACTTAATTGGTGTAGTGGTGGTGGTGTAGTGGGCTAAAGCACATAACTGTTAATCAGCAAATAACTCTTAATCAGAAGGTCGCTGTTTCAATCCCCACAGCCATCACCATTGTGTCCTTGAGCAAGGCACTTAACTCCAGGTTGCTCCGGGGGATTGTCCCTGTAATAAGTGCACTGCAAGTCACTTTGGATTAAAGCATCTGCCAAATGCATAAATGTAAATGTAAAATGTAATTCTGTCATATGGAGTTGATACTATAGAAATTCTTCCACAGAGCGATGACATCTCAGATCATTACCTCATCTCTTGAATGCTGCAATCAGCTAATGTTGCTTAAACTACGCCATGCTGTCATTCAAGTAGAGCTATTCTTTCTACCACTAAAGACAGCACTAAAGACGTACACTCAGTAAGCCACAAAGTCTAGAAGAACTTGATGAAATAACAGAAAATATAAATACAGTCTTCTCTAGCACTCATGATAGTGTCACCACTTCGATTAAAGAAAATTAACCATGCACCATGATGCAATGATCACACTCCTACTCTCAAGAGAGCAGCTTGGAAAATGGAGCGCAAGTGGAAGAATACAAAATTAGATGTATTTCACGGTCCGTGGAAGGATAGTGTCAGACATATTTTAGCAAACTCATAGAAAATAAACACAACAATCCTAGGTGTTTATTCAGTGGCTAAATTGGTTAGGAATAAAGCCTCAACTGAACCAGATATTCCATCGCAGCACAAAAGTAATGACTTCATGAATTTCTGTACTGATAAAATTGAAATAATCAGAAATAAAATTAGAATTACGCAATCATCTGTCACATAAACAGTGTCTCATAATTTTCCTTACGTGCATCTTCAATCCTTCACTGTCAAAGATCACGAAGAGCAAACAAATCGTTTCGAAACATCAAAAGCCACAACATGTATGCTAGATCCAATACCAACTAAAACCAACCAAAGCTCTTAAAAGAGGTATTCCCTATAATCTTAGAACCTCTTCTTAATATTATTAACTAATCCTTAGGACAACTTTAATATTGCAGTTATCAAACCACTTAAGAAGCCATAACTTGATCCTGAAGAACTGACTAACTATAGACCGATTTCAAATCTCCCGCTTATGTCGAAAATACTAGAAACGGTAGTGTCCTCCCAACTATGTTCATTTCTACAGAGAAATAGTACATATGAACAATTTCAGTCAGGATTTAGGCCCCATCACAGTACAGAGACTGCACTTATCAGAGTTACAAATGACTTGCTCTTTTCATCTGACCGCAGCTGCATTTCACTTGTAGTGCTTTTAGATCTTAGTGCTGCCTTCGACACAATAGATCACAACATTCTCTTGAATAGGCTAGAATTATGTTGGCATTTGTGGACTTGCATTAGCATGGTTTAAGTCCTATTTCGCAGACGGCTACCACTTTGTCTATGTAAATGAGGAATTGTCAAACCAAACAAAAGTTAACTATGGAGTGCCACAGGGATCAGTTTTAGGGCCTCTGCTTTTCTACTTGTATATGCTTCCCCTGGGAGATATTCTAAGTTTCCACTGTTATGCCGACGATGCCAAATTTATCTTTCTTACAAACCTAACGAAATTTCACAATTCTCCAAATTAGCAGAGTTTATCAATTAAATCAAAGATTGGTTGGCCAGAAATTTTCTTCTCAATTCCAACAAAACAGAGATACTAATTATTGGACCACAAACCTCTAAAAACAAGCCGATAAAATATAATTCTCGATGGATGTACTGTTACATCATCTTCAACAGCGGAGAACATGGGTATTATATTTGATACCAATCTGTCCTTTGAAAATCAAATTGCCATATAGAACATCATTCTTCCATCTAAGAAATATTGCTAAATTATGACACATGCTCTCTGTAGCTGATGCTGAAAAACTAATTCATGCGTTCATGACCTCAAGACTAGATTACTGTAATGCAGTGGTTCTCAACCTTTTTTTCTACTGGGCCACACTAAGGTCCAAGTGCAAGTCTCAAGGGCCGCATATCATTTACATATGACGTCATCAATGCAAACCAACCGGATTTAATATTTTTGGCAGTTAATAATATGAATATCGTGATACCTAGATAATTATATTTATATAATTAAAGAGTATAATGCTACTCATTTTTATGTATAGTTCTGGTAAGCATGAAGAGTCATTTGTAAATTTCAGAGATTTTAATAATATATCAAGGACAAGCAAACAATGACATTGTGTTACATTACAGGCAGCATCTAGTGTAGACACACTTTTGTTCTTCATCTTTATAGGCACGAGCATATGGAACCACAGTGCCATCTCGTCAACAGTAATTACTTATAAAAAAATACACAACACTCCCCATAAATGGGACAACTGATGCTGTCAGTAGCTGACCAATTTGGTGAAATTCGGCTCGAAAGGAGTCACAGCACAATGAAGTTTTGACTGTAAGTTGCAGTCGGTAAGTCGTGCACGGAAGCGTGACTTGATGCGTGACATTGCAGAAAATGTGCATTCGCAGATGTATGTTGATCCAAATATGGAAAGCACTTTCGAACTTAATAATTTGAGGTACTGTTCAGGAATGTTTCGCCACATTTCTGTAACTGAGGATGCTTGCTGCGCTCTTGCCTGAACATTCATCAATTCATATTCAAGTGGGCGGCGTGGCAAACCGAAAGTTGCAGCCAAGTCCTTGATTTTTTTCCACAGGGAAAGTGAATGGCTCTCTAATGAATTGTCCAGCAAATTGAAGTTTGTCAAAATCTGAAAAACGAAAGATGAATTTTTCTTGCATTTGACTGACAGTTGCAACAAATCTTTCTCTCTGTTGTGTGTCCAACACACACTCACCATCTTTGTGCAGTGTACAGTCCTAACTTCATTTTGAAACTCTTAATACAGCACAACAGGTCATCAACGTGTTTTCCGTCACCTTGGAGTTGCAGGTTTAGCTTGTTTAGGTGAACTGTGATGTCTGCAAGGAAGGCAAGATTGATTCTCCATTCCTTGTCTCTCAAGACTGGAAATCTCTCTCCCTCGCCAATGTCATAAAGAAAGTGATCTATCTCTGGGAGTAAAGCCAGAAAGCGATTTAAGACCTTTCCCCGACATAGCCATCTCACTTCGCTGTGCAGAACGATGTCTCCATAGGCACCATCCAATTCACCCAACAATGCAACAAACCGGCGGTGCAGTAGAGGGCGTGCACGAATGAAGTTGACCACCTTGACCACAGTGTCCATAACCTTCAAGAGGTATCCATCTGCTAACTTGCTGCACAGTGCTTGCTGGTGCACAATACAGTGAAATGCCAACAATTCAGGGGACATTTTTCGTATTTCACCAACAAGACCCTTGTGTTTTCCTGTCATTGAGGGTGCACCATCAGTAGTGATGGAGATGACGGAGGTATGTTCATGTCTTTGCATGCTTCACTAAGTGCTTTATGAATGTCCTCGCCCCTTGTTTGTTCATGAAGCGATTTCAATGCCAATAAATCTTCTGTAACCTCAAACGTTCCTGAATTCACACATCTCACCCAAATGCAAAGCTGAGCAATGTCTCCGATGTCTGTTGATTCCAAACTGAGTGCCGAAGCAGTGGCTAGCTTAGTTTTTAGTTATTTCGTCAAATTCTCAGACATTTCTGAAATTCGACGTGTAACTGTGTCATTACTGAGCTGTAAACTTTTTATCCTGCGGATTATTTCGCTCTTGTTGCTCAGATCATCAAATAGACATTGTGATTCCAGAAAACAGTTTTTAACTAGTTCCCCATCACTGAATGGTTTTCCGTGTTTGGCAAGGAGCCATGAAATTTTTAATTTTTAACACGGCCTGGGACACTTTTAAACTAGCTTGCATTATATTCTGTTCAGCAATCGCATTTTTGTCAAGATTAGTTATCTTGAGAGCTCTGTCCTGAGATCCAGCCGGGAATGTCTTGTCAAATGATGCATGGGTGGTATCGAAATGTCTTTTGACATTGTAGGTTTTGCATATGCCCAGTACTTTGCTACAGAGCAAACAGAAAGGCTGCCCGTCTCGATCAATGACAGCAAACTGGTTCTTCCATTCTTCCAGCACTCTCCTACCTTCACTGCTGATGCTTCGACTCTTCTTGTTTGTATGTGTTCCTTCGTTGTCATTTTTCTCATTTAGTTTCTCTCCCCTAATAACAAATTTGTCCATTTTGATTCCAATTTTACCTAATGACTGCTGATGACTGTTTTAATTCTGCTAAAGTGCACTTGCATGTGCTCGTTAACTGCGTAATTGCGTGAACTAACGTAACTTCGTGCTCACAAAGTTGGTCTGCACATGTCTAAAAATAATACATGATCACCTAAATAATTTTATAAGACGAAAAAATGTTATAGTTCAAACTTATATTTGGTTTAATAGGCTACATATATAATGTATTTTTTTAGTAATTTAAAAACTAATACGAATTGTAAAACTGAAAGTTATTATTTAAATGTGTGTAGCATATCGTGCGCCGCACTTCCATGCGTGACGGGCCGCATGTGGCCCGCGGGCCGCAGGTTGAGAAACCAATGCTGTAATGCATTACTGGGAGGATGTCCAGCAAGTTCAATAAATAAACTTCAGTTGATTCAAAATGAAGAAGCCAGAGTGCTGACTAGAACCAAAAAGTATGATCATATTAGCCCCATTTTATCATCATTTATCATTGGGTACCTGTTCAATTTCGTATTATTTAAAATACGTACAAAGCTTTGAATGGTCTAAATTCTGGCCTGTAAATTGTTCCTAGAATATCAAAATCCATGAAAGGAGGTAGATCCTTTTTATATTTGTCTCCTAAACTATGGAATAGTCTTCCTAACACTGTTCGAGATGCAGACACACTTACTCCGTTTAAGTCTAGAGTAAAGACTCAGAAACCAGAAACATTGATCATGATCTCTAACTCTGCAATAAATTGAATGGCATCTATGCTAGTATTATATTCTATTTGTATCCCTGTGTCAATAAATTGAATGGCATCTATGCTAATATTATATTCTATTTGTATCCCTGTCTCAACCTCGGGACTATCCAGAGGTCGCTAGAACAGGCTGGATCCAGCTCCATTCCTGCTTCATGTTGGACTCCACTGCTACGTGTCTCTGAGTGATGATGACTAAATGCAGCCAGTGCCATCCAAACATCACTTCAGTCTATTATGATGGACTTCAGAGGATGAACTGATGCCAACTCCAACCATAAGACATGGGATACCATATGCCAATGCCTGAACCTTGGATAGACCTCACCGAAATTACCGGCCGGTTGAACCGGCCATGTGCGATGCACCTCACTGATCTCTGCCTGGACCACCTTGCTCTAAAGATGGACTACACTCTTATAATGGAATACATAGACTATCAATTAATTGCCAACAAATCCCTTCATCATCCAACTAACAAAGGACAATGCATATATGTGAACTTCTGCAGTTAATTCAGGATGAACTTCAAAGACATTAGTAATTGATCTTACGGTTCTTACAAACATTTTTTTAAACACTGACCCTTATCACTTACTTAGTTTAATAATTTTAAACAATGACTTGCACTATACATAATTAATTAATATTGGCATTATATTCATGATGTTAGTCAGAGGGGAACAAGCCCCATAGTGTGCCTGGTTTCTCCAAAGGTTATTTTTCTCCATTAATCAACATCTTATGGAGTTTTGTGTTCCTTGACACAGTCGCCTTCAGCTTACTCACTGGGTTTCTAAATACAATTATTATTTAATAACTTATATTTAAACACAATTCACAATAGTATTTTATCAAATTACATAACAGATAATACAGTTTCATTTTCTGTTAATGCATGATTTTGGTGAAGCTGCTTTGAAACGGTGTGTTGTGAAAGGCGCTATACAAATAAAAATTCCATGACTTGATATTACTAGTAATTTAGTGGAGTTCTAATAAGAATGTTCCATTATTGTATATATATATTTCTTCTTAACTTTAGCTAACAGTATTTAAGCTTTACTATTGTGATAGATTTTCACTTTATGGAAATATAAAAATGGTCCTTTACGGGACTTTAGTAACAAGTCCTGCTATGCCCCTTAGGTATCTAAAAATATTCAAATTTATAATAACAATTTCACAAAACTGATTACATTTCTAATGTCATTTCATAGCTACAGTATTCTGTCTACTGACACCATCTAAGTTATTGTCTGGACATTTGCTGGGAAGAAATGTAGAGACAGGACCTCTTGGAACTTTAATTGAATACCCTGGTTTATTTCAAATAAAGTTCATATTTATTACACCAAGAGATTAAATATTGTGTGCATGCCAAAAGATCCATGTTTAAATAGAACAGGGTCGTAGAATAACAAGCAGTCTTTTATTACCATATAGGCGGTTATACATGGTATGTAGTATTCAGAGGCCCCTCTGCTAGTCATGCTCATTCACGAGAACTATTACGCATATTGCATTGTCATGCTGGACTTTTTTCAGAACACACTGCAAGAGTTAAAAAAATATATATTTTCACATATGTCATTGGCTACATTTTGTTCATGGTTAAAATGTTTTATGGAGAAATAATGGGTATACAAAAGCAACATTACATACTCAACGGAATTCCCATTTATTTATTTATTTATCATCAAAGGTCATGTGTTTTGTTCTCATTGGTTTATAGTCATTGTCTTATCATGTTCCTTAATATTGTCTTCTCATTGGTTTATGATTATTAGTCTTGTTATTCCATTATTAGTTATGTCTGTTCATTGGTTATCTTGTTATCAGTTCAGTCTTTTCATTGGTTGTTTTGATATCTTGTTTGCCCCAGTCTCTGTATTTAAGCCCTCGTGTTTGCCATTGTCCTTTGTCGAGCATTGTTCATTGTAAGGGTCAAGTCAAGTCTTGCCATCCCATACGTCCCAGTTGACTTTCTTCTGCAGAACATAAAGATTTTTTAAATAATATCTCAGCTCTGTTGGTCCTCACAATGCAAGTAAGTGGAGACTCACTACGTAGTTCTCAGAAGGTCCAAAAAAGACATTAAAGGCAGCATAAAAGTAATTTATAAGAATGAAATCCATATCTTCTGAAGTGATATGATAGGTGTGGGTGAGAAACAGATCAATATGTAAGTCCTATTTTACTGTAAATCTACACTTTCAGTTTCATGTCAACATCCTGATGTGGAAGTGACTTTCACATGTAGCCACCTACTGGTTTGGGCTGGTCAAAGATAGAGATTTATAGTTTAAAGGACTATCATTTATAGGTTAAAAAACTGAAGCTGGTTGTAGGCAACATTATGTATGTTCAATAGCCAATGCTTCTTTGTTTTCTGAGTTTTTACTCTCTTCACGACAACAAATTGCAGCGTTAATGTAGTAAATGAACAGTAAATATGACTAGGAAGTCATCTTTTAGGTAGGGGAGGATGTAACCCAGCTTAATTTTTTATTATTATTATTCTTAACAAATGTATGTATAATAGTTTTGTTTTATTTGATCTTAACTAAATTAGTTGAATTTAATGTTTGAACATTTATTGTGTTTATTTGTCATATCTTGTGTGAAGAATCAAATCTTCTGATATAAAATAAATTAATAGGAGTGTGTTTCTTTAAGATGCCGTAAAGAGGCATTCAATTTGCGAAATGTTTCTCATTTCTTAAATTGTGCATCCTCGTTTCCTTGCTCCTCTGACCTCAAGCCTGTGACCCGCAAACCGATCAAAGTCTGCAATCACGAAGGATGTATCAATTCTCTAAATGCATCATGAGGATCGAGAACAGAGGAAGCTTTCCGAGGACACGTGAGTGAGGAAGCACAGGAACATCCTATGCCTTTTCGGTCAAAACACCTGACGCATGTGTAAATTCTAATCCCCTTCACATGTGACACAACAGTTTAAATTAATGTTTCACCTTTGCATTTTAAATAAACTATAACTGTCACATGCTGTAACAATGCCTTATTCGTTTTATTATGAATATATTAATCAAGCAAGCAGTGACGTGCACAGACCTTAGCAGGGACAGTGGCGGAATGATAAAAAAGGGCACCGTTTTTTTTTTTTTCTTCTCTTTTTTTAATGAATGAGTAGTATTTATAGTAGTATTGTTTTTGCTTTTTGAGTATTTAGCCATATTTTTGTGTATATATATATATATATATATATACACACACACACACAGTGTAATCTGTACTTTTTTGGTACAATGATTGTGTCAAGATGGTACCATGGTTCTGAATGTTTACCATGGTAACCTACATGTCCAGAAAAATGGTAATAGTATTTTTCTGAAAGTGAATAGTCTTAATAGGCCTAATAGTTTCAACAAAACCAAACTGGCTTTGGCTGAACCAGACAGCTCCTTCAGTTTATGTCAATATTCTATAAAAGACTAATTGAGTGTCTATCAGTAAAAATGTTGTGACCGCATCCATTATAATTAATAAATCTGTCTACACTGCAGTTGTACAATGTCGGAAATGCGGTAGCAATCGAGTTTTATTCTTTTGATGAACTTACAACACGATACATGGAGTGGACTTTTTATCTGGCCTGTTACTCGTCTGAGGTAACGACACTTCGATGCTCTGGGGCCGAATTCAAAGCTGCATTTTTTGCTTCCTTGAAGGGCACTGTTGCGGGAGAGGATGCCACTCGAAAGCTTGTTCAAAATGAAAGTGGAAAAAAAAATTCTCAAAGGGCCCTATGTAATGTAATGCAGCTGTGCAGAGATGGCGCTATGAAGTGATGTTTTACACTAGATGCGTAGCAGTTGTGGTGCGTAGTTGTATGTTTATTGTTTCCCTGCCTGTCGTGTGTTTATTATGGGTTTTGTAGTTCTTGTCATTGTCTTTTGTTTCATTGGTTCTTGTGATTATTAGTCCCAGGCTTGTTTGCCCCTTTGAACTTTAGCTGCTTTGAACTCTGAGCCCTCTGAGCCTTCCATGGCTCCTCCCTCCAAGCCTTCCAGGGCTCTGCCTTCTGAACCTCCACCTCCTGCGGCTCCACCTCCTGCTGTTCTGCCTGATCTGCCTTGGTCTTCTGGCCATCAGCCTGATCTGCTCTGGTCTCCTGGACATCTGCCTGATCAGCCCTGGTCTCCTTGGTGTTATGGTCAACCGCCTGATCTGCCCTGACCTACTTGGTCTTCAGCCCAACTGCCTGATCTGTCCTGGCCTCCTTGGTCTCCTTGGTCTCCAGACTGTCTGCCTGATCTGCCCTGGCCTACTTGGTCTCCTGGTTCATGTCGGACTTCGGACTCCCCTTATGCTCCTGTCTTTTGTTTCATTGGTTCTTGTGATTATTAGTCCCAGATGTTCCTTGTTTCCTTGTTTGCCCCTTGCGTATTTAATCCCTAGGTTTTCCGGTGTTCTTTGACATTAGTTACCATTCATGGATGTAACGGTTTGTTCTGTTTTCATGTTTTAGTTTCCTGTTTATTTTCCTTAGTTTCTATTACATAAGCCTGAAAACGTTACAGTAGGCGGAGCGTAAGCATCACGTGCTTCATTGTCCTTTCATATAAGATGTGTTTGCAGTGCGCAATTGAACCTGTGGCTTCTATATACCACAAATACAACAATGGGTAAGTAGTTTGCCATTATTTTTTTAAATGCAAACAATGTTAAAATGACTGAAAAGGCTTTTTCAGCATTGTGATTCTCTTTGTTTTGCATTTATTACAAGTTGTTGACAGAAGAAAGGCTATCACGCTGTATCTGTTGCTAAGAAGGTTACGGAGAAGGACGAGATGCAGACTTTGGGTTCACTCAGTCAACCAGCGCAGGAGAGGATTTGTTGCATATTACTATCTTGTCTCAGAACTTTGCCTTGACCCTGACCGGCACCTGAAGTACTTCAGGGTGAGTACAGAGCAGATGAATCACATTCTTTCTTTGGTTGAAGCCGACCTCACAAGGCAAACAACCACTTGTGGGGTGTTGATCGAACCCAAGCAGATGCTTGCTGTAAGGACAAGTTGAGTTATATATTTTCTTTAAAAATGCCAGATAAAATACACCTGTATTACAGTAAATTATTAAATAGATAGCTGTATGTCTGTTTGGAAAGATTGCATTTATTAAAAACAAGTTTTTCAGTCCTAGTCTGAAACTGTAAAACAAAATTTTGTTATGCAATTCAAATTTTAAACTAGTATTTATTAAGTACAATACACAGATTTTACATCTGAGCCATGCATACATGACTGAACTATATACCACATAAAAGTACAAGATGAAGGTGAAATTAAACTAATAGAACAAAATTTTACATTAAACTACTGACCTATTTACAACAAAGAAACAAAAATTACAAAATGGCAAAATTAGTAATAACTAACAATAAATAAATAATTTTACTGTTGTAGAACTATATAAAACTATGGAAAACTGTGGTAAACATAAGAGGAATCCTGTTCTGATCCATGCTGTTGGTAGGATGTTGTTGGGAAAGGTGTCACATGGAAGGGATGATGGGTCTGGCCTTCATGGCTGGAGGGGGTGGGGTGGAATGCCTGAAATCCCATAGTTTGTGGGTGCTGGGTATGTGAGAAAACGGGGCAGGCTTGTGTTGCTTGATGTTGTTGATATTCATTCTCTAACTCCAGTTCTGCAAGGTAGCTGAGGATATGAATTTGTGCAATAGTCTGGTTCCTAGGATGAAGCCTGTTAAGTTAAGGCACTAAACTGAGGGCAAAATAGTAAATTTCAGCCTCCTGTCTGGGTATTTGTGGTGGAACTGCAGTTGTGGATCGGGTGATAATATTCAGAAGCTGTTGCTCTTGGTGATGTGACTCTCCTCCTTTCTGTCTCTGTTGACCATCAAACATTATTGCATGCACTCGGGGATGTGGGGTGTCAGCTATTTGTGCTGATAATGAAGAAATGGAGGTGACTGGAGGTGGTGTGGGGTTTGACGATATTTGTTCTTCCGGTGTGGGTGTTGCAGGCCTCTGTATAACAGTAAGGGGACTGTATGCTCCACTTAGTTGACATAATTCTGGTTTTTCAACATCCTCCTCAGTCATAGTCATGTTCCCTGGTTCATCCTCAGGCTGTAAAGTGTTTCTGGAACTGAAATTTAAATAACAGCTGTTATTAATGCACAGTTACAATCTCATATGTATAATTATAACAATGTAGTTATACTCATTGAAAACATATTTTTATTACAAGTCCAAATTTAGTAATAAATAAACACTAAAAAAAAAACTGTTCTTAGAATAGAAACCGCAGGAATAACATCCGAATTGTTGGAATTGTCCTGAGCATGAGGAGGGCAGAGATATGGTGAAATTCCTAGACGAGCTCTACCCAAGTATGCTCGACATACCAGGCCATAAGCTGGAAGTCAAGTGAGCTCACAGAGTCATGGCTCACAGATCGGCTGTGAGAAACTATTTATTTTGCCTATTATATTAAAATGTCAAATGCTTATATTAGTGGGTTATCTTTCTCCACATGGAATGTGAAAGGTTATTTCTTTTCTTAAGTGTAAGAAATGTGATATAGTGTTCTTCAAGAAACGCATCTTTGCGTGAGGTGTGGTGCGTAAGCTTCTGCTTTGAATGGTCCAGATGATTGGGAAGGTTAACGTTATTAAAACGAACTGTATTCCAAAATTCAACTACCTGCTACAGTCACTCCCTATAGATATCCCCCACTCTTATTTCAAGCAATTTCATAGCATAGTGAAGTCCATCATTTGGAATGTTAAATGTCCCAGACTACATTTCAACAAATTACATAGGCCGATTGGAAAAGGTGGGCTAGGCCTACTCAAGATTTTGTATTATTATTATAATGCGTTCGGTCTCAGTCATTTGGATCATTGGTCACTTCCACCTGAAAGAGCCCCTCCCTGGTTTTCTATTGAATAGGAAGTCCTTTCCCATATTTCACCATGGCAAAGCCTTGATGTGGACAAGAGTGGCCAGAGTATTTAATTCAGACTTTTTGCTGGTCAGAGTGGATTGGGAGGGGAGTTACTACACTTGGTGACCTATATGAGTGCGGAGTGTTAAGATCCTTTAAAAGTTTGGTTCAACTTTTTGGGATTCCTAGATCTCAGTTCTGTAAGTATAACAGCTGCTTTGTACTGTTTTTGGGAGTAGTTTACACCCCCCTAATGCAGCAGATACTCTCAGAGTGGTGATTACTGCGTTTGGAGGTGGTGGTGGCGTAGTGGGCTAAAGCACATAACTGTTAATCAGATGGTCACTGGTTCGATCCCCACAGCCACCACCATTGTGTCCTTGAGCAAGGCACTCAACTCCAGGTTGCTCTGGGGGATTGTCCATGTAATAAGGGCTTTGTAAGTTGCTTTGGATAAAAGCGTCTGCCAAATGCATAAATGTAAATGTAATTCAGAGTCTGGGAGACAGAACTTCAACTTCTCTTTAGAGATTGTGGGAGAGAGATCTAGACTTGGCATTGGAGGAGGGAGAGTGGGATAGGATTCTAAAAACTTCAAGTCTGTATCTAGAGATGCAAAGGTTCACCTTATGCAATTTAAGATTTTATATAGAGTCTACTGGACCCCCTCTAGATTGCATAAGCTTGGTCTTAAAGAAAAACCCACCTGCTGGCGATGTCAATCGGAAGATGGAGACACAACACATGTCTTTTTGGGATGTGTTAAGCTTCAAGAATTTGATGTTTTGGCATCTCAAATTTTATTTAGTCTCAGACTCTGTATTTTAGGAGATGGGGCAGTCAATAATTTGGAGAATAAGCATGTGAAAAACTGAGTCCTGACTAGTATTACGATTACCAGACAGATTAGTGTTGTGTATTGAGTTGTGTGTAGATGTGTGTGATTAGTAGTACACACAAATTATATATATATATTTTTTAAATAATCTATGTCTATAATTATGTGACCACTGGGTGTTGATTTTGTGTATATATGTTTTGATGTTCTTTATTTAAAAGATGAAACCAGTTCTTGTTATCCGGACTTATTTTCTTAGTTATTATGTCAACAATACTAACAGACTAACCCTCTGGCCTGCATATGTTGTAACGGGAAAGATAACTCTCTGATTGTGCCCCCATCAGAACCACTCTGTATTTTCTTTATTCCTCACAAAAACATCTCTTAGTAGTTTCCATCTCTGCTTACATTCACTCACTGGCGAAAAAAAAAATACACTATATGGACAAAAATATTGGGCAACACATCTCAATCATTGAATTCAGGTGTTTCATTCAGTCCCATTGCCACAGGTGTATAAAATCAAGCACCTAGCCATGCAGTCTGCCTTTACAAACATTGGTGAAAGAATGGGTCATTCTAAAGAGCTCACTAAATTCGAGCGTGCTACTGTAATAGGATGCCACCATTGCAATAACCAGTTTGTGAAATTTCATCCCTCCTAGATATTCCACGATCAACTGTAAGTGGTTTATTGCAAAGTGGAAGTGTTTAGCAACCACAGCAACACAGCCATTAAGTGGCAGACCATGTAAAGTTACAGAGCGGGGTCGCCGAGTGCTGATGCACATAGTGCGTAAAAGTCGCCAACACTCTGCTGACTCAATAACTGCAGAGTTCCAAACCTCCTCTGGCATTAACATCAGAACAACAACTGTGCGCCGGGAGCTTCATGGTATGGGTTTTCATGGTTGAGCAGCTGTATGCAAGCCTTACGTCACCAAGCACAATGCCAAGCATTGGATGGAGTGGTGTAAAGTACAATGCCACTGGACTCTGGAAACGTGTTCTGTGGAGTGACGAATCACACTCCTCTATATGGCAGTCTGATGGACGAGTCTGGGTTTTGCGAATGCCAGGAGAATGTTTCCTGCCTGACTGCATTGTGCCAACTGTAAAGTTTGGTGGAGGAGGGCTAATGCTATGGGGATATTTTTCTGGGGTTGGCCTAGGCCCCTTAGATCCACTGAAGGGAAATGTTTATGCCTCAGCTTACCAAGACATTTCCATGCTTCCAACTTTGTGTAAACCATTTGGGGAAAGCCCTATTCTGTTCCAGCATGACTGTGTCCCAGTGCACAAAGCAAGGTCCATAAAGGCATGGTTGACTGGCCTGCACAGAGCCCTGACCTTAACCCTATCAAACACCTTTGGGATGAACTAGAATGGAGATTGCAAGCCAGGCCCTCTCATCCAACATCAGTGTCTGACCTCACAAATGGTCTTCTGGAAGAATGGGCAACAAATCAAACAGACAAACTCAAATCTTGAAGAAAGCCTTCCCAGAAGAGTGGAAGCTGTTATAGCTGCAAAGGGGGGACCAACTCAGTATTAATGCCTATGGATTTAGAATGGGATGTCATAAAATCTCCTTCAGGTGTAATGTGTAGGTGTCACAATATTTTGGGAATATTTAATTTTCTCCATATAGTGTGTATGTGTGTGTGTGTGTGTGTGTGTGTGTGTGTGTGTGTGTGTGTGTGTGTGTATATATATATATATATATATATAACTTTTTTCTTTCTCAGACAGATTCCTTGGAACAAGGGAGAGCTTCATAAGCCTAGCTACACCATGGCTGAATCTGTCCACATGACCACCTGCAGAGCCATCGAGAGGCAAATGATGGCATCGCAGTTCCCTAAACTAACTGAGGAAATGTGGAGAGATATTACCTAAAACATTTGGGAAAAAATGAATTTTCCAAATTGCCTAGGTGCAACTGACGCCTTTCTGGGAGCTTGTTTTTTTTTTTTATTTCAAGAAGACATTCTCCATTGTATACTTTACAACTTTCGTTAATTTTTATTTAACGTTTTATATAAACATATAAATGCCAATATTGAATCACTTGTTGTCACATTTCTTTAAAATTGAATTAAAACATTTCAATTGTTTAATGTAGCAATAGCCAACAGAAAAATGTGTGTTGTAAAAACACACATTCAGAAAAGTTCATGACAGGACTTTGAATGAAGTTTAGAGCAACACAGTACAGTAATAAACGTATTCACGTTTAAACACAATAAATATAAACAACGAAATATTCCATTCATTATTTCTATATAGATGTATATATTAAGTTTCTCAAGCAAGTGACAATACATTTAAACATGGTACTTTTCTTATGTGAAAAGGTAGTATCACAAACATTTTAAATTAAAACTTACCATCCACACCAACAGCCGAGGAAACTGCCTCCCATGCCTTTTCTTTTGCACTCAAATCTTTGTACAAAAAATTCTGCGGGTCATAAAGAACTTTGTGTTTATCCACATCCACGATGAAACGAGTATCATCCATTATGTCACCTTGTTTTTACAAATGCGATGTAAGGTGTAGTTCTCCGACCATCAGCCTGTCACATGATTGCCGCTTTCTGCTGAGATGCCAGTATGTGTCCCTCCCACACACCATATAACATGCTGTGTAGTGTATTTCACATAAAAACATTTGTTATTTTTGCAACTCCTGGTAATTGCGTGTTTTGGTTTTCTTTGCTTTACCCAGTGCTGAAAGTCATATGGTGACTTTAAAAACAGTAGATTTGAATTGTGCATTTATGGTGAAAAGGCTATATTTTCATGTCAATCCATGTTCTTTTTGACCATGAAAAATGTGATATCACTTTAACTCAGCAAAAATATTCTTAATGCTCTAACCTCTTAACATGGGCAATGAAAAAAATATGTACTGCAAACTCACAGCGTGAAACGGCCATGATGTGTGAGTGAGCAGGACATTCCATTTTACTAATCCGTTTTGCTTTGATTCCTCTGTCCTCATTTCCTTTCCTTGCATTATTTACTTGTTTCCTAACAGAGAGGAGCTAGGGAGCGAGGAAAGGAAGCAAGGAACGGAAACAGAGGATGCACAATTTCAGAAATGAAAATGTCTGCACCCGCTGTACTACCTGTGTGTGCAGCGCTAACCATATAAGAAAATAGAGCATTCTGATTGGTCAGTCTGGTTCCCCTGTCATTGTGAGAATGACATGCACATTTAACATTTTGTGTATTGTGGGGAATCAGCGAATTCATCACATCTTGCGTCACGAATTGAACTGTGCTTTATGTGAGCACATTTGTTGGCAATACTGAAAGAAATCACAGATTTGAGGTTTTCATGAACATTGTGTTTTATTTTAAATCCACATTCAGAGCAGGCACAATGGTATGGAGTGGATGCGCCTCATTTCGTACTGCTATCCTGATCTTGAGTGTCAGAATCGTCACAGTCTAGAGTTAACTGACGTCACTTCCTGTTGCTGATGGCATGCTGCACGAGTGTTTGTTTGTAGCCTGCTTAGGCTGCTTAGCATTGCTTATTCTTATTCTCAAACGTTCATCGTTTATTCATCGTTCGTCATTATATCCTTTGTCATTTTACTGCATTTCAGGTGTTTCCTCTTTTCTACTGTTTCATCTGTGTGTATTTCACCTGTTGCTGCTGGCACCTATCTAGAGTCTGTGTTTGTAGCCTGCTAGTTTTTTGGCTTATATAGGGGAGAGTGGGGTGATTTGTGCCAGGGGGGAAGTAGATCCACCCCTTGTTTCTGGAAAACCATATAAGAAATTGGTCATGTGACCACATAATTTTGAAAAGCCATCCATTTTACTCATCCTCCAAAGAATAAAGACACATGACATGAGAGGTAAGCACATTTTAGCTCAAAAAACTGTTTTTTTCCTTTCAAAGTAAAATTTGTATGATTAAGGTTTTTTGATTGTAGCATCTGAACAATTATAGAAAAGTTTGAAAACATTTTACACATGTTTTAGTGCTTTAGCAGGCTACACAATGAGTCTATAGAGTTAGCATGATGTTAGCTCTTAACTGCTGGATCATGCTAGTTTTTCAAACTTGTGGGTCTGGGGTGATTTGTGCCAAAGGGCCTGGGTTAAATTGTGCCAGTGGCACAACTCACCCCCACTTATCACTATTTACCCATACAACAAGGATATCTTCCCAGATGAAGATTATGCCCCATCAATGGTAAAAGACAGGGCAAACCCAGAAGAGCCCTCCACCAGTGCTGCTGCTGACCCGCCTGGACCATCACATGAGGAGCCAACCCATGCCACAGGTCTTGAAGCAGGTCCAGACTCAGGGGAGCCACCTGCACTCTTCCGGAACCAAATCCTGAGCACTCATCAAGTGATGAAACTGGTTCTGGTGCCCATGGGAGTTATGTGTCTCCAAAAGTCATACTTCCCTTGCCAAAAACCACAGCAAGAAGGCCCAGAATGATGAGAAAGTAAAAACAAGAATCGTGACTGACACACCTGAGAAGATGGAGCTGGATTAGGCACACAAAGAAAAACAAGATAAAAAGGTTGAAAAGGAAAAGAAAAAGAATGAAAGGCAGAAGAAATGGGCTCTGAAAGGCTCAAATCAAACCAAAATCATAAAGAAAAAGGTTGTGCACAGTAGCTCAGAAGAAAGCACCATGGGCCTTCCACTTGATAACACCACTGACGATGAAGCAGAAGATGACCTGGAGAACACACACAACAGAGAAAATAAAAGGGCTGAAAAACAGAAAATTAATGAAAATAAGAAGAGAGGGGCTCTGAAAATGTCCAAACCAACCAAACCCAAAAAAAAAGTGACAGTCAAAAGTAGCTCAGAAGAGAGTGACATCTCCATTCCACTTAACGACACCACTGATTATGATAATTCAGATGTCCAGAATGATGATGATGATGGTGACAAGGATCTGTCTTCTGGTGACTTTGTCATTGTGAGCTTTGCTGGTAAAACCAAATCCTATAACTACGTTAGATTGGTGGAGAAGGTTGAGGGTGCAGACATCAGCGCAAAGTTTCTAAGGCAAAGTTGTAAGACGTCTGTGGATGGAAAGCCCATCTTTACATTTAAAGAAAATGATGGAGTCATCCCTAGAGGTGATGTGCTCAAGAAATTACCCACACCCCAAAAACTTGGTGGTACAGCCAGAAGGGAGCAAAAGTTTATATTCACCTTCAGCATTGGCAAGTGGGATGTTAAGTAGTAGGCCAGATCCAGACCACCTAGACCTACATACTCACAGGGGATAATCTGGAGAAGTGAGGAGATGGGCATGCCTCATCAGTGTTTGCCTTAGGCCTACCTGCCATTTGTTTAATTTAGCAAACACTGATTTCAGTTTCTGATTTCATGTTATTAATGACAAGTTTTATTGAGTTTTTAAGAGGCCTAAGTCACAATAGGTTGTTTAGAAATTAGCCTAGTCACTTTATTCTTATATGTTACATAATTGACAGACAGCGTTCTATGTATGTCAACAGGCATCTATTGCCAAAGCCTTTTTGCCTGAAATGATTCACAACTATCATATAGGCTATTGTTTATTTAAGTGTTTTCCCAAAATCTACAAAATATGACTTATTCCAACAGTTTAATAGGGTGACAATGTCTAAATAGACCTTAAATGAGTAATTTTGTATTGAATTTGTCTTGCTTTCATATAGCATTACAGTTCATAACATTAAAATGTTCTGTTTTACTTGAGAAATCACTGGCACAATTTACCCCAATGTATTCCCCCCAAAGGCACAACTTACCCCGCACCAGGGGCAAGTTGTGCCACGAGACCATCTGTTTTCAGCCTTTAATCCTTAACATCTGCCATTTTTAAGCGTGCATCGGGTTTTCCTTCGCATTATTCTCTTATAGCGATTCAACTGCGTGCATATTCCACCTGCATCCGCGTTCTATTTTTTATCATGATTAAACTGCGTGCATTTTTCAGTGTGCACCCCTTTTTTATCCTCTGTGGTACACAGTTTATTGCATCGATCTCAAAGCACCACTTATTAAGAACAACCAACAACAACAAACAATTGCGTGAGGGATTCACATCAATCTCAAACCCTCACCCTCACCGCTCAGGAACAACCAACAACAACATCTGCTCATATTATTTTGCTCATTGCATGTCACATGTTTACAATAGCCTCCTCCATCAGCAGTGAGGGATTCACATGTGATAAATGCAAGGAATTAGTCAGGCTGACTGAGAAGGTTAATGAGTTCGAGACTCACATCCAAATGCTAGTGGGGTTCAGTGAGAAAGAGAAGCCAGTAGATACTGTTTCGGATGTGAGTACTACAGAGAGCAACATACACACTTTGGTTCCAGCTGTAGAGCTCCTGCAGCAGGGCATTTGGGTGACGGCTCGGCGGCATGCTCGCTCAGCGAGTTAGGGTTTCCAGTCAATTTTCCCCACTCAGTGATACACCCACTGAGAATCATGTTGAAAGAGCCCTTGTTATTGACGATTCTATTGTAAGGAAAGTGGAAATAGAGACTCCAGCCACTATTGTTAATTGCATTTCAGGTACCAGAGCATCTGACATCAAATCAAATTTACAAGTGCTGGCTAATGCTAAACGTAGATTTTATAAAATTGTTATCCATGTCGGCACTAACGATGTCTGGCTTCGCCAGTTGGAGATCATAATGTTAAAGAGGTGTGTGAATTTGCAAAAACGATGTCAGACTCTGTAATATGCTCTGGTCCCCTCCCTGCTCGTCGTGGTGACGAGGTTTATAGTAGATTAGTGTCACTGAATGGCTGGATGTCTGAGTGGTGTCTGAAGAATAAAATAGGATTTATAGACAATTGGAGTTTTTGGGGTAGACTGACCTGCTAAAGAGAGACGGACTCCATCCCTCCAGGGAAGGTGCCGCTCTCCTCTCTAGTAATTTGGCTCATAGTCTTAATAATGAAAGTATTTGACTAACTGGGGCCCAGGTTAGGAAGCAGACAAACGGGTTAATCCGAACATCTGCTAGCTGCCTTGAGATATGTAGGGCCTTGCCCCACTGAAAATGGCAGCAGAGACAGCATGGCCCTTTGCTCTATGATCAAAGGTGAGACTTTGAACTCCATTTCCGAGAATGCATCGCGACGGAAGTCCCGCCCATGAACTCTATCTCAGACGTCATTGGTCAAAAGCGGCCGACGACCGATGGCGTCATCTTCTTAACAAAACCAGCGCGCACATTTGATATCTCTCTCTCTGCCGGCAGATTCGCTGTGCTCTAAAGGGACATAACTCTCTCTCTGCTTGCAGCTCCGCTGCGCTCTAAAGAGACATCTACACCAAGGAATCCCTCCTTCTGGACAAAGAAAGATCACGTTTTTCTAAACCTCACCATTTGGCCACGGTAGAGTAAGATTAACTTCGCTTTGTTCCAGTCATGTAGTGTACAACCGGTTCACATCATCTTCACTGTTAAACAACAGTGAACGTATTAGAAAACGGAAAAGGCGACCAGCTTCCCTTCTCAATCGTTTTCCCACAACGTTGACTACCTCTCGCGCTTCTCGCGATCACCGGACCCGAGAAACAATGCAGAGACACGTCTTTCCGCTGATGAGCGCAAGACAAAGGACCGAACCAGATTGCTTTCTCCTGACAACTCAATGCAACAGGAATCCAGCAGACAACCCTGCTGAAATCACACAGGATTTCACAAGTAAGGCTTGATATCTGGGCAGATTTAATGTAGAAACTGTGACTTTTCTTATAAATCTAAATCATATATATTTGATTGCTGAATGTTTTGATGTTTTTGTTTCATTTGTATGTTAACCACGATTGTTGAACGTTTAATGTTTTGTTTACACTGTACATTTAACTACGATCGTTGATTGCTGTTTGGAGTTATGAGATCAGCATTTTTGGGGAAATGTTTATTTAGGGAGTGATCCGAATCAACGAGTCAATCGCGCTGTTACCAGCGTGTCTCCTCTGTTAAATTGCATGAACCCCTGTTTGTTCGTTCTCTCTCTCTCCCTCGCTCTCTCACACACGGAAATTCACGGAGCGAGCAGCACCGCGGTTTATGTATGAATCAGGCCGGTGTTTTCCCAAATTCTCCCGCCTGTTTTGTTCAGTTCCTCTGTGTGTCTGCTCATTATCACCCGCACGTGGTATTAGCTCCATTGTGCTGGATCTGATCCAGCCATCTTGTTTTCCCTACACCTTCCCATAATCGTTGGCTCCGCCCTTTCTGGCCTAGCCGTCCATTTTGACTAGTTCCTCACGAGGAGTTTAGTCCGCCATTTTGTGTCTTGGTTACCGACTCGAGACAAACACACACACACACATACACTAGCATATAGCTCCACCATTTAGTTTAGGATTTCCATTTTATGTTTTTGTATTATATTCATTTAGTATTGACAATGTTCATTATTGTTTGATTATAATAAATCTTATTATATTATAATAAGTATTCCTTGTTTGTTTGAATATTGTGTTGAAGCCAGCCTCTGCCACGTCAAGAACTCCAACATTACTTCAGTATTGTTAAATTGTTGTTGTTCGAAGCCAACTGTAACCAGATTACTGTTGGGTTCATATGCAACGATTTGACTAACAACTACCTTTTTGATTATTTTGATTCTCGATCAGAATACTCAATCTGCATGGTAGAATTTTATGAGACTTGATCAGTCATTTACTATCATTTTTCTCTTATCAAAGAGTGGTGCCCGAGGATAGAATTTGACGAACTAAATTCTATTATTTAATTTAATTCTTAATTAATAATTAATAAACATTAATTATTAATTTATATTTGATAGTAAAACTGATCTAACCAACCTTTGAGCCTACATAAATTGGTGCCTGTGTAACATTGATTCTAATCAATGCTCTTTTATTGTAATGATTGATGGTTGTCTGTGATAAGTGTTAATTATTGCTAATGAACACACCTGCTCCAAAATTGTGAGCCCTACATAATTGGTGCCCCGTGTGAGGCCGTGATATTTGTTGGCTTTCTCCAATATTTTTGCAGATAACTAAAAACAAATTTTTTTTTGAAAGAGTAACCAGAGGTTCCCTCGTGGTTTCACTTTTCTCAGGAAGTCCAAAACTGCTAAGGCACAAGGCCGTTTGTGGTTGTGAATTATTGCAAGTGTTGTGTTAATGGTTATTAGTTTGATACTAATTCATTACTCATCTTAATTAGTTTTTGTGTGAAAGATTCAGTCACTAGATACTAACAAAGTAATCTGATGTACTGACACAGTGATTTGTTAACATCTAATTAGCTGTTCAAGAAACCGCTAATAATACAAAGTTGCTCTTGAGTGACAGGTAAGTGGTCCCTCCCTGTGCATTCTCTTCTAGGGATAGCATCTGTGTTTTCCACAGAGCAACCGGGGTCGTCAATCGTCACCTTCGAATCTCAACTCAAGCATCAAATTTTGGAACTCTCAAAGAGTTCCTATAGGGATCTACTGGACGTCATCCTCTCACCTGCCTAACCAGTGAGATGAATTCCCAGTCCCTATCAGCATCCGGAGCTGAAGCTCCCGGGTCAAGTGAGGAAACCTCACTGTCCAACTGGGTCGCTGACCTCCTCCTTGTACCTAGAGAGTCAAGGGAGGAGCTTAACAGCTACACACAATCCCAGTGTGATGCTGAAATGGCCGCCGTGGTTGATGGTGGACACGATTCTCAAGGGAAGGTATCCACCATCCAGGAAGCAGTTGGCAGACTGTTCCTGCTCTACCACCACAAGGCCCAGTTGCAGATAGCAACACTCAAGGGTGAGGTAAGGACACTTACCACCCATGGGAGTCGGCTCGATTCACGCAAAGAGACCTCCAGACAACGAACACGATGCTGGAGGAGTGTGTAGGAAGACTCCAGTCGGCTGAAACAGATAGCCGAGAAGCCGCGGACGACAGAGTCCGGCAGGAAAGCCGAGACGCACGTGCTAAGGCTCAAGAAGTGCTCCGCTACTCCACCTCTGACAAGAGTGGGGCAGAGGACTCGAGACCGGTACTACGGCGAAATACCCCACCCCTGGGTCAGGTAGTATTCGAAAACCGTCGTCCCAACTCCCGGAGCTAGAGCGCATCCCTGTTCGGGACATGAGCCCACCACGGTACGGGGGCAAGACCCCGTTCCGGCAGTCCTCCTCTCAAACACCTGTCAGACCCGCCCCAGCAGGGCGCCTCCCTCACCAGGAGGAGGAAATGGTCTCACCCAATGCCATGGCAATGGGGGCAGGCACTGGTACTCATCCTCTGACGAGTCAGATGGACACCAGCGGGACAAAGACACAGGTCTGCGCATGCGCCAGCTTGACTCCTTTGCAAAGGACATAGAACGCTTCGACCCAGCAAGCCAAGATTTGAATGTCAAAGATTACCTCAGGGAAATCGAACATTGTCTTGCCGACTTGCCTCATGCTTCAGCGCGTGAGAAATTGAAGCTTATCTGGAAAACCACTTCCAGAAATGTCCACGCTTTCATCGAGACTCAACCGCCGCACATTCGGAACAGTTACCCGAGGCTTTGTAGGGTTCTGAGCGAGGAGTACTCGCCGTACACTGATGAAACATCAGCCACCCTCAGCGCCATCCGCATCCAACAGAAGCGTTTGGAGCCTCCCAGGAGTATTACAGGCGTTTAAGAATGCATACTTCCAAGGAAGTAACGAGCCAGGCCTGGAAGAAGAACGAGGTTTCAGATCTCTCTTCCTCCATAATCTCCACCCCTCCGTGCGAACCCACGTTACACTGATGTGTAAGCAGGGTAAACAAACCATGCAGGAGATCAAGAAGATGGCCCAGATGACATGGGAAACAGTCGTGCGTCCGACTGACAAACAAGACGACGAAGTCAGAGTCCTGGAAATCCAGTTCTCTGAGAGGGCAGACTTAGAGCTTGAGGGCCACGAATTGCCCCAACCCAGAGTACGCAGCAAAGCAGCAGTCCCAAAACGCATTCCCAACCACCCACAGGGGGGTTGGAGGAACCAAGGGAATGACCACAAGGGTCACTCCCAGGTTCAGCAAGAGCCCCATGAACGATATACCTTTCCAAAGAAAAGGAATGTCGGGTTTGAGAAGAACCCCAGAACTTGGAATGGAAACAAAGGGAAATGTTCAGGGCCTCCCAAAATGGTGGATCTGGAGCAGAAGGTTAGCCTCCTCCAGAAACAACTAGCGGACGTGATGAAGCACCTCGATGCTTCTCGCTGTCCCCCCAAAGGGTCAGACAATGACCACAAGGGGGACAATAGTGACAATCCACCAACATGACTTGGCCAGACCCTTCCCCCCTCAACTGCCAGAGTCTAATTCGTAGGCTGGGGGAAGAATACTGGGAAGACTCCAACACTCCCAGTGGCAGTCATGTCCAAAACCCATGCTTCACGCATGACATTTTTGGGAGACCTTGTCAACAAGGTTAATGCCAGACGCATATACACCTCAATGTTGGTAGGGAGATGTATAGACTTCCGTGCGTTACTGGACACTGGGTCTGAAATCAGCCTAAGGTGCAAGGAGACTTTAGCAAAAGTCGCCAGGGCAATGCTCTCCCTTGGTAAACCATTGCACACAGAGCCCTGTGATGTGAGCCTTGTCAGCTACACACAAAACAGGCCCCTTTCCAAGTTCCTCCAGAAGGACATGGTATTTGAAAGGGAAGACCCGCAAGAGCAGGCTTTCAGAGAACCGAAGGCCAAGATCTGTTCAGCCCCTTTCCTCGTCTACCCAGACAAGGATTTGGAGATTCACATCAAGGCAAGCTTCTCCTCCCCCTGCCTCAGCGCCGCCCTGGCACAGAGGTATGACGAAGAGAACGGGAAAAATCCCCAAAGCTGCCTACAGACTGTGAAGCTGGGTCAACAACCAGGCGATGCAGACTTGAGAGTCATGTAGAAACGGAACCCGGTGATCAAGACAATCCGACAGCAGTTGATGGAACCGCAGACACAAAAGTTCCTACCACCCTCTTTACAGGACTCAAAAGAGCTAAAAGCTCTCGGTCAGGTACAACAACATCTGAAACTTGAGAGAGTCCTTTTGATCCATGTTCCCCATGGCCCAGGTCCACCCTGGCGGGTCATTCCGTCCGGCCTTAGGGGGGGGTGATGCTGCTACATGCCCACGATGCTTCCTTTGGAGGTCACAGGAACTACAAAGCTACCTACCACACCCTCCAACAGGTTGCATAATGGTCATTTATACTGGACCGCCCGGAAGATGTCAGTTTTGCAACCGCATACACTGCACATCAGTACGTGACCGATGTACGCAGACACCACTGTAGAAGTGGGTCCAGTCAAACCAGACCGATCCCTTTGAACAGTCTGCACTCCAAAGGGGGGTGGACCCACCACAATAGTTAAGCGTAGCATGCTTTATTCACAACATTAGCATGCACTAACACTAATACCACATTACCACAGGTAATGAAACTCCTGTTCCAACAAGGACAATTACAGGGTTTGGGCAAAACCCTGCTGGGTAACATACTCACTGTAAACATGCGTTCTGCTATTCTGAATAACAATTTGCATGCTCTGGATGCCTTGTCAGAAGTAATGAGATCAGACATAATGTGTGTATGTGGTAAGCAATCTAATGCATGACCTTGTGAGGGAAATCAGCACTTAAGTTAACAGCCTGAGTGGTGTAAGGATCCCATCCTACTTTGTTCTCCTTAACATGGCCGAACAAGTCCTTAGATCTGCCACTACCACCATTTGTGCAATTTTCTCATACATCTGGCATACAGCCTTGGCAGTGACGACAAATTAGGATTTATCCTTTTCTTACCCATTACGAAGGAACAGAAACTAGGGTAGAAGGAGCTGGTAGTCGATGGCTGGTCAACACACCAGCCACCGAAGTCCCACTGTCATACGACCACCATGATACAGCCACTAAACTAAGGCTACCAAACTGTGTTCTAAATGGTTCCCCAAGGAACCACCGTGCACATTGACGATATTGTCCTCCATCTCAACGTCAACAAACATGATGCAGAAATTGAGATCATGGACGCATTTAGAGGTCACAATCTCACCATGACACCCTTCAACAGCAACTCCAGGCTGAAGGGATTAAATTGGTAGTAAAGTTCAGTCTTAAACCGACTGGCTTGACCACTATATTTCTTAGTCATAAGCAAATCGTCATCGTACCAAGAACACTACATTGGTTTAAAGGCCCTCGGGCTCCTCCTTTAGTGGTTGGAACATCATGGACGGTATTGCACACATCCAAACACTACACACTAGACTGGATGCAATGACACTCGTTCCACAGCGTTGCAAACACCTGTCTACCCCTCTACCACTAACTGTTCCTAACTTGTCCCAAGAACAGCCGTACTAACAGTAACAATCTCTTCCAGTTTCCTTTTCATAATCATTGAAAATTCAGGGATAACAAAGGGTTGTTGCAATGTTTGATGTGTTACCGATGCAAAAATGCTATGTTGTGATTAAGTTATGTTATATTAGCCTAGTTAGAATTCATCTGCCCAGATGTTGTCTACTATGACTTCCCAGATGTCAAAAAGTCTTTATGAACTGTTATGCTTCCAGGAACTAAGCTCTTGCGAATTCAGGATACATGGACTGAACAACTTTCAGGTTGCTCTCAGGGAACCGTTCAACTGTTGGTTTGCTCTCAAGGACTGTTGTAGGAACACCAACCTTAAGACCAAAAGGGGGGATATGTAGGGCCTTGCCCCACTGAAAATGGCAGCAGAGACAGCATGGCCCTTTGTTCTATGATCAAAGGTGAGACTTTGAACTCCATTTCCCAGAATGCATCGCAACCGGACGGAAGTCCCACCCATGAACTCTATCTCAGACGTCATTGGTCAAAAGCGGCCGACGACCGATGGCGTCATCTTCTTAACAAAACCAGCGCGCACATTTGATATCTCTCTCTCTGCCGGCAGATTCGCTGTGCTCTAAAGGGACATAACTCTCTCTCTGCTTGCAGCTCCGCTGCGCTCTAAAGAGACATCTACACCAAGGAATCCCTCCTTCTGGACAAAGAAAGATCACGTTTTTCTAAACCTCACCATTTGGCCACGGTAGAGTAAGATTAACTTCGCTTTGTTCCAGTCATGTAGTGTACAACCGGTTCACATCATCTTCACTGTTAAACAACAGTGAACGTATTAGAAAACGGAAAAGGCGACCAGCTTCCCTTCTCAATCGTTTTCCCACAACGTTGACTACCTCTCGCGCTTCGCGATCACGGGACCCGAGAAACAACGCAGAGACGGCGTCTTTCCGCTGACGAGCGCAAGACAAAGGACCGAACCAGATTGCTTTCTCCTGACAACTCAATGCAACAGGAATCCAGCAGACAACCCTGCTGAAATCACACAGGATTTCACAAGTAAGGCTTGATATCTGGGTAGATTTAGTGTAGAAACTGTGACTTTTCTTATAAATCTAAATCATATATATTTGATTGCTGAATGTTTTGATGTTTTTGTTTCATTTGTATGTTAACCACGATTGTTGAACGTTTAATGTTTTGTTTACACTGTACATTTAACTACGATCGTTGATTGCTGTTTGGAGTTATGAGATCATCATTTTTGGGGAAATGTTTATTTAGGGAGTGATCTGAATCAACGAGTCAATCGCGCTGTTACCAGCGTGTCTCCTCTGTTAAATTGCATGAACCCCTGTTTGTTCGTTCTCTCTCTCTCCCTCGCTCTCTCACACACGGAAATTCACGGAGCGAGCAGCACCGCGGTTTATGTATGAATCAGGCGGTGTTTTCCCAAATTCTCCGCCTGTTTTGTTCAGTTCCTCTGTGTGTCTGCTCATTATCACCCGCACGTGGTATTAGCTCCATTGTGCTGGATCTGATCCAGCCATCTTGTTTTCCCTACACCTTCCCATAATCGTTGGCTCCGCCCTTTCCGGCCTAGCCCTCCATTTTGACTAGTTCCTCACGAGGAGTTTAGTCCGCCATTTTGTGTCTTGTTTACCGACTCGAGACAAACACACACACACATACACTAGCATATAGCTCCACCATTTAGTTTAGGATTTCCATTTTATGTTTTTGTATTATATTCATTTAGTATTGACAATGTTCATTATTGTTTGATTATAATAAATCTTATTATATTATAATAAGTATTCCTTGTTTGTTTGAATATTGTGTTGAAGCCAGCCTCTGCCACGTCAAGAACTCCAACATTACTTCAGTATTGTTAAATTGTTGTTGTTCGAAGCCAACTGTAACCAGATTACTGTTGGGTTCATATGCAACGATTTGACTAACAACTACCTTTTTTGATTATTTTGATTCTCGATCAGAATACTCAATCTGCATGGTAGAATTTTATGAGACTTGATCAGTCATTTACTATCATTTTTCTCTTATCAAAGAGTGGTGCCCCGAGGATAGAATTTGACGAACTAAATTCTATTATTTAATTTAATTCTTAATTAATAATTAATAAACATTAATTATTAATTTATATTTGATAGTAAAACTGATCTAACCAACCTTTGAGCCTACATAAATTGGTGCCCGTGTAACATTGATTCTAATCAATGCTCTTTTATTGTAATGATTGATGGTTGTCTGTGATAAGTGTTAATTATTGCTAATGAACACACCCGCTCCAAAATTGTGAGCCCTACAGATGTCACACAGGTCACATAAACTACAAAACACAGAGACAGTCTCCCAGATATCTCATAGAGACTGTGTCTGTTCCCTGAACTACCAAACACAATACCCTTACTAAATAATTTAGAAAAAAATGTATTAAGGTCAAACTTGAACAAAACGCAAAATCTCTTGCTACCAAAGCACTAATTGTCAATGAAATGATTACAAATCATAGATTGGATGTGCTCTGTTTGACTGAAACCTGGCTTAAACCGGATTAATATATTAGTTTAAATGAATCTACTCCCCCAGGTTATTGTTATAAACATGAGCCAGTTAATCCAGGATGGACTTCAAAGACATTGGTCATTAATCTTACAGTTCAAACACAATCGATGTTTAAACACTGACCCTTAACCCTTACTTAGTTTAATAATTTTAAACCATGACTTTAACTATATGCAAGTAATTTTACATTATATTCATGACGTTAGCCAGAGGGGAACTGGCCCCCACAGTGATCCAAGGTTATTTTTCTCCACTAATCAACATCTTATGGAGTTTTGTGTTCCTTGCCACAGTCGCCTTCGGGTTGCTCATTGGGGTTATTAATACAATTATTATTTAATTGCTTATTTTTAAACACGATTAACAATCGTATTTTATTGAATTACACAATGATGATTCATCGACATTATAGACATTACAGTTTTATCGTATGTTAATACCTGATCTTCTGTAAAGCTTCTTTGAAACGATGTGTGTTGTGAAAGGTGCTATACAAATCAAATTGACTTGACTTGATATTCTTATGGAGAGTCATCGTGGTCTGGATGTAGTACGGACAGTCGGCACAGAATTTCTGAACAAATATATTTTTACCTTGCATCAAAATGAGACACACACACACACACACACACACACAGAGAGAGAGAGAGGTTTAACACGTACTTTATTACTCTATAAAACTTCCAACACAAAGACAAAAAAAATCCTTAAAATAAAAAAATATATAAAAAAGTACAAAAATTTAAATAACTTAAAAAATTAACAACAAACTGATAATTTTGTACTGTATATAGTGCCTCATTAATACACCATACATCACAGAAGAACACCACATTATTTTTAAGTCTATAATAAGCTAATTCAATTTTCAGTCTTGCCTCTACCAACCGTCTAAACATAATTTCAGGATCTATTGTAGCAAGTTGTAGACCTTTGTTCTTTCTTGTTTTCCAAATTGTTTAGCTGTTACAGTCAAATAATTCAATAAACACATTTTCCTCCTCATTGAAAATGTATATTTTATTCCCGCAATAAGCACTTTATCAGAAAATTCCTTATTAAATCTCTTAAACCAAGTTTTAAGCAAATTAAAAAGATCTTTTAATCTGTTACACCTTAAGAACAAATGTTCTAGATGTTCCTGCTCCCCACAAAATCAACATTCTCCTACTACTGCTGTATTCAGGTGTGCCACATGTCAGTCTGTAGCTATGACCCTGTGAAAAATCCTCCACTGTAGATCAGCATTTTGCTTCTCTACAGGGGGTTTTGGTAATGCATTTCAGATTTCTTCCTTCAACTGTGAAACAAGGTGCAAGGACTTTAAACCCGTCATTTCTTGAAGTGCCTCAATGGATTTCCAACCCCTCTCATCCAAGAGATGTCCAAGTTTCTGAACACCATTCCTCAGTAAACATCTCCTCACACTTACAGAGGACAGCAATTTGGTCTGGATCATTAGGTTGAAAAACAACGGTTCCTCTGGAGTCCAATGTCCTTTATCATTCATGTCATGCTCCACTCTAAAAACTGTTCTCCATATCTGCAACATAGATTTGTAAAAAGGTGGAAGCTCGGATTGGCTTACTTCCTCTAATTTAATTAAAAACAAGTGTTTATCAAGTCCAAATCCTCCTGCCCACTTCAAAAATGCACATGCACTTTTGGCCCATACCACATCCTTCTTGTAACGAAATCTCTGTACAGTTGTACCCTAAAGGCCCGGATCCAACTCCTCACATCCACCAAGCTTTGACCACCCTCTTGAACTGGTAAATAATGTGCAGCTGCACGGATCCAGTGCTGTCCGATCCAAAACATTTTTTACAAATGTCCTTTGTATGTTAGAAATAAGTTCCTCAGGTGGCTCCATAGCAATACTCCTATGGCACAACATTGATGCTGCAAGATTATTGACAACCAGAGCTCTCCCCCTATAGGACAATTGTAGCAATAGCCCTTTCCATTTCAACACTTTTGCAGATACCTTTTCCAGCAGACCCTCCCAATTTTTCATTTGAAATTGGTCGTTCCTCTCTTCACCGTAACCCACCCAGGAGTTGAAAACCAGTACCTTCCCACCTACCAATAATAAACCCTTCACTTTTAGACCAATTATCTCTAGCAGAAGAGGCTTTTTCATATTTTCCAATAGTTTGATTTAAAGTTGTAATATCCTCTTGACTTGTAATAAAAACAGTTAGATCATCTGCATACTCTGATAAAACTAACTTGAAATTATCATTTAAATTAGGAATTATAACTCCTTTATGATTCCTCATCAATCTGCACAACAAAGGTTCAATGATCAAACTATAATATAATATGCCTGGAAAGTGGATATCCTTGCCTAATGCCTCTCGACACAGGTATTGGTTCACTTAACCCACCACCTGCTTTGACCATGACAGAAACATTACAATACAATAACTGAATGTAGGATATAAATCTGTCACCAAAGCCAAAGTACTTTTCACACATTAAAAAGATATTCATGATACACTCGATCAAAGGCTTTTTCTTGATCTAGTGACAGAACTCCAAAATGTACATGATAAATTTGATTAATGTGATTAAATCCTGTAATAAAAAAAGATTGTCCATAATAGATCTTTCAGGTATACAATATGTTTGATCATTGTGAACCAAAACATCTAAACAGTTTTTAAGTCTATTTGATAAACATTTGGAAAAAAATATAATCATACTGGTCTCCAGTATTTAAGAAGTCCCAATTCGCCTTTCTTTGGAAGCAGAGACAAGACTGCTCAACGTCAACTTATGGGAAGTGTTTAGCTTCTTATGCAGTCTAGCAAAACTTCATAAAAATCTTGTCCTATTATATCCCAAAATTGTTGATAAATGTCTACAGGTAATCCATCAATTCCTGGAGGACGGCCAATATGTAACTGACGCATTCTGAATGTTCTTTAAAAGTAATTAAAGTGTCCAGTGCCTTTTTCTGTTCAACCTCAAGTTGAGGTAATTCCTTAAGCAAATCATCAATGCTTTCAGCATCACAGCTCTCAGCACTGTATAATTATTGATAAAAGTCTTTGGCTAACTTTCTCATTTCAACTGGATTTGATGTTACTGATGACAAAGATGACACATCTGTTTTTGTTTAACACATTTTCTTTCAAGATTAAAAAAGAATGAACTTGGTGCATCCACATCTTTGATAGAGCAAAATCTTGCCCTTATCAATGCTCCTTTTGCCAGCTCTTGTAAAAAAAAAGAATTCAGTTCTTGTTTTTTCTTCTTTAACACATCACAATGTACACCTTCATTATTAGTTACAAGATTTTTTTCTAACAGCTCAATGTCCTTTTGCAAAGTTTTTACTGTTGTTTTAACCGTAGTTAGCATAGAAAAGCATAAGTCTGACAAAATAATCTTATATTCGCCTTTCCCACATCCCACCATTGACAACAATTCTCAAATAAAAGCTTCTTCAACTTTCAGTTACCCCAAAACACTTTAAAGCAAAAAAAGCATCATGTAATAATTTAACATTCAAATGCCATTTAGATCTTAGTGTCTTCCTAATATTTAAAAGGTGATCATATGGTGGTCTGAAAACCCATTTGGTGAAATAAAACCTATCCAATCTTGTGCCACAAATTCTATTGTCACACATTTTCAAACATGTATACTGTCTCACACTGATATTTCTTGTTCTCCACACGTCTATTAATTGAAATTCATGCATAACTTTTAACAGTGTGACACCTGATTGGCTATGAGGCTCTTCCCTATTTCTGTCCACTGTGAAATCTGTTGTGCAATTCCAATCCCCTCCAATTACAAGACACACATTATCATCATACTTCTGGATGGCATTTCTTAATTTCATAAAAAGATCCTGCCGCTCTGGACAATTATTGGGGACATTAACAAACACAAACATAGTTCCCTCATACTCAATTTGTGTTAGTAACTATTTACCTTCAACAATATTTTCTACATTTAAAATGTTAACATTCATATTTGCAGAAAATAAAATAGCTACTTCCACACTATTATGTGTCCCATGGCTCAAAACAAACTTGCCTTCCCACCACAAACCCCATTCAACTTCATTATCCTTATCCTTAAGCATCTCTTGTAAAAAGGACACATTAACATTTTTAATTCGAAGAAATTTTGAAACCATTGTCTCTTCCCTTATTAATGTTTAGAGAACCCACCCTCAAAGCATCCATATAAGAATAGAAGTATAAAGTGGAAAGAGACAGGAAGACACAGCAAAATGTAAAAAAACATAATGTGAGATTTAGTCATTCTTCTATCTTTGAGATAACAGTTTATCTTTTCGTAATTTTGTTACCATCTTCTTCAATCTAAATCTCTTTTTCTTATCCAAAGCCTCAAAGCTGGCCGTTCTTTGCATCAACAACACTGACGCAATACATTTCTCGTCCTCTGGAAAAAAATCTCTCATCAACAGTCTTACCAAATGTCAAATCTAGGAAGTCATTAATCTCTTGTAAAGTATACACCTCTCCCACTATTTGTGACCCCATATCGGAAATCTCAGAAATCGTATCATCTTTCGTCTCTGTATCACAACTTTCTTCACCCTACGATGTATCAACATTAGCACTTGTCACTTGACCATATAGGTCTACCTGGTCACTCACATCATTGTTCATTACACCAACAACTTCCTCATTTTGACCGTTATCAATAACGCTTTCAGCCTGTTCAACAATTTGAGCATCACACTCCTCCACAACTGGAGGCAGCGCGTCCTCTGAGGCATTTGCCATGTCGGCCGCAGCACTCAGCCCGGCGTTCTCCCCACTGGTCCCAGCTTTATGTAGGCAAGATAGTCTCTTATGAACAAAATCCCCACATTCTAAGCATTTCATGCTTCCAGTATTAGCATAAATCATATATGCCTTTCCTTCATGCAACACTCTAAAAGACACTTCTAAATTTGGTTAATTCAAAAACATGAACACAAGTCTTCTGAAAGACATTACATGTTTTAACGCTTCATTTTTACAGCCGAGTGGAAGCGTTTTTATCGCGCTAGTAAACTTTCCGTAACATGAAAGTCCTCGCTCAATTTCATCATTTGGAACAAATGGAGGCACGTTAGACACAGTTACCTTAGTAGTTGGAGCAACAAGTGGTGAAACAACAACAAATTCTCCACTTTCCACAATTCCATTGCTTATCAGGCAGACTTGAAACTCTTCATTCATAAAAACCACCACAGCTTTGTTCATACGAGAAGCCGATGAAATATTCCCGTACCCGATCTCCTCTCCAACAGCCATTAAAACATCCTCCATGGTCACACCAGTCGCAGGAATACACCTGATGCCGTCATAAAGTGAAACAGGTGGCACTACCCTCACGGAGAGGGATGCCATCCTGATCCCAAAAGAAATATCCACTAGTAAACCACACAAAGTGAAAGTTTTTTTTTTTTTTTTGAAAATGAAAGTATAGTATTTAGACAGAAAAAAGTCCAATAAGTCGCCCTCTCCACGTGGGAACCCTCAGATGCCCAGACCTCTCATCAGAGAGAGAGAGAGAGACAGAGAGCTCTCTAAAATATTCTGTGTACGCAACACTTTTTGGCTTTTTACTTTTTAATCAGTGACATTATATGAGAGATTTTTGGGGTATTACTGAGATAATATATTCTCATATGATTGTTATGTGATAACTGTTAAATATTTATTTATTTTATTTTATTTTTTTTTTTTTTATTATTGGTGTTGTACACGAAGAAACTGGAAAATTTAGTTTTCCATGGAATTCTGTTGGTCAACCAATTGCATTTCAACAGAGTATTTGAAAGGTCTTGATCAATAACCTTTAGGGTTTCTTGTGTTATTACATTTTATGTGAATTCAAGAGCTACATATTGTTGAAAGCAACAGTTCTTTAGACAAATTGAGCATGAAAAAAGAGTGTTAGACACTGCTATGTAACTGGACTTGGGTAGTAAGGTGCTACCAAAACGTCTAGGTTAATATTGTAATATAGGGGAACAGTACTGTGGAAAACACACATAGGGCGATTAATCCACACAGGGGCCTGTCCTGTGGAGCACCTATTCCAGTACAGAGTAGTTTCAGTACCCATAGTGGGTCTGGTTGGGGAATTCCTCTGCTGAATTTGCAGACCAGAGGTCTAGGGAGGAGTCATCCAGGGAGCCGGGTTAGCGGGGTCTCCTGGGATAAGAGCGCACGTGATCGCATCAGTGGAGGGAAAGGTGCTAGATGGGGGATCTGGCTAGAAGTAGTACACCCGGTCAGTTGTTCCGCGTTACAGAGTACTACAGGCTCGGACCTGAGAGATCACGGGATGAGACCGACTAAACCCTGAGATTGTAAAATCTCGTAAAGGTATTGGGAGTTCCCCAGCCCGCTGCTCTGCATATGTCTGCTAGGGAGGTGCCATTGTCCAGTGCCCACGAGGATGCCACACTTCTCGTCGAGTGTGCTCGAACATGAAAGGGGCGGGCATGGCCTGGGTGTGATAGGCCATAGCTATGGCATCAACAACCCAGTGGGAAAGCCTCTGTTTGGAGACAGTGTTCCCTTTCCACTGTCCACCAAAGCAGACAAAGAGCTGCTCAGAACGTCTAAAGCTCTGCGTGCGGTCCACATAAGTATGCAGGGCACGTACTAGCAACGAAAAGGCTGGGCCTGCCTCCTCCCGGAGCAGCGCTTGCAGGTTCACTACTTGGTCCCTGAAGGGGGTCGTAGGAACCTTGGGCACGTAGCCCTGTCGCGGTCTTAAGACGACATGAGTGTCTCCAGGCAGGTGTCACTGACAGAGAATGCTTGCAGGTCCCCAACCCTCTTGATGGAAGCTAGTGCGTTCAGGAGTGCCGTCTTTAAGGAGAGGGCCTTGAGTTCGACTGATTCTAGTGGCTCGAAGGAGGGTCCCTGAAGGACCGAGAGGACCACTGAGAGATCCCAGGAGGGGAACAGGTTTGGCCGGGGTGGGTTGAACCTCCAGACGCCTCTAAGGAACCTGGATAATCAAGTCATGCTTACCCAAGTACTTGCCGCCCACTGCGTCGTAGTGGGCCGCGATAACAGCTACATACACCTTCAAGGTGGAGGGGGACAGCCTCCCCTCCAACCTCTCCTGCAGAAATGAGAGAACTGACCTCACTGCGCACCTCTGCGGGTCTTCAGACCGGGAAGAACACCAATTTGCGAACAAGCGCCACTTCCGGGCATAAAGTTGCCTGGTAGAGGGAGCTCTGACTTGGTTGATTGTGTCTACGACGGCAGGTGGTAGGCCACTTAGAGCTTCCGCATCCCCTCCAGGGGCCAGACGTGTAGGTTCCAGAGGTCTGGGCATGGATGCCAGAGAGTACCCCATCTCTAAGAAAGAAGGTCCTTCCTCAGTAGAATTTGCCAGGGAGGGGCTGTCGCGAGGAGCACGAGATCTGAGAACCAAGTTCGAGTGGGCCAGTAGGGGGTAGTACCTGAACTTGCACAACACCCTTGCAAGAAGACTCACTGGGGGAAATGCGTACTTGCGCAGCCCCGGGGCCAGCTGTGTGCCAGCGTGTCTGTCCCGAGGGGAGCCTCCATTAGGGCTGGCAGTGGGAGCTGGCAGTGGGAGGTCTCCAGGGAAGCAAACAGGTCTACCTGTGCTTTGCCGAACCATTTAAAAACCAGCTGGACTTTCTGGGGGTGGAGCCTCCACTCTCCGCTGAGCATACCCTGTCTCGGGACTCGAGTCTGGAGCCAGTGCTGAAGCGGTCTCATATGCATCAACCCCAGTGGCGCGACCGCTGCGGAGGATGCCATATGCCCCAGGAGACTCTGGAATTCTTTTAGAGGAACCGCTGTGCCTGGCTTGAACAAGGTGGGACATTTCAGCACTGACTGCTGAACCTGTCATTGAAGATTGAGTCTAACTCCATGCCGAGAAAAGATATGCTCTGAACTGGGGAGAGCTTGCTCTTTTCCCAGTTGACTTGAAGCCCTAGGCGGCTGAGTTGCCTGAGCACCTGGTCTCTGTGGGTGCATAGTAACTCTCGAGAGTCATCCAGGATGAGCCAGTCGTCAAGGTAGTTGAGTATGCGGATGCCCACTTCCCTTAGCGGGTCAAGGGCTGCCTCTGCGACCTTCGTGAAGATGCGAGGGGACAGGGACATGCCGAAGGGGAGAACCTTCTACTGATACGCCTGCCCGTCGAACACGAACCATAGAAATGGTCGTTGTCGAGGCAAGATAGAGACATGGAAGTACACATCCTTCAGGTCTACCGCTGCTAACCAATCTTGATGCCGGACGCAAGTTAGAATATGTCTTTGCATGAGCATTTTGAATGAGAATTTGTGTAGGGCCTGGTTGAAAAACTCCAATTCCAAGATCGGTCGTAAGCGCCACCTTTCTTGGGTATGATGAAGTAAGGGTTGTAGAAACCCTTCTTCATTTCAGCTGGAGGGACAGGCTCTGTCGTGTCTTTGAGTAGAAGGGTTGCAATCTCCGGATGCAGGGTGTTGGTGTCTTTGCCGTGTACCGAGGTAAAGCGGACGCCACCTAAAGGGGGTGGGGGCTTGGCGAACAATCGCGTAGCTGAGTCGGATGGTCCTGGCCAGCCAGCGTGATGGGTTGGGAAGTGAAAGCCACATGTCCAAGCTCCGTGCGAGAGGCACTAAGGGGACTATCGTTTTCGACATACTTGGCAAGGGTTCGCAGCGGGGCGGAGCATGTAGTATGGCATTGAGTGGCAGAAGGCTCTGGTGCTGAGAGAAGACTTGAAGCACTTACCTTGCTCAGCACAGGGGATGGGTAAGTGACTGAGGAGGAGGTCCCGTGTAGGTGTCCTCTGGACTCGTCAGAACCAGCCGGCCAGGGGGCAGCAGTCATGGGTCCGGAGGCGGGGGGGTCTGCGTCCGGAGTGTCGGGACTGTTGAGGTGCGCACCGGGTTGCCGTGAGTACGGCATTTGCGGGCCAGGTGACCCAGAGAAAGAGGAAATTGCGCTTTTATTGTGCTGCAAAGAAAACCAACTGAACTGAAGATTCTCCTCCCGGCCTTACCGGCTCCGGAGAAAACGTCTCGTTCCCTGGGTCGTCCATCTTAGGAACACTTGGGAGCCTTCCGGGTCCTCGAGGACCTTCGGGAGATGGGTTCCGGCAGAGCGCTCAATGCTGGGGCTGAGAGCTGGGCCCAGGTTGGGGCGGAGCAGCAAGTTTTCTGGAAGCCGCAGGAGGACGCCCTCGGTGAGCAGACGGAGCACGGCCTGCACTAGTGGAGCAGCGGGGCATGATGTGAGAAATGGTCTCCGTCTGTTTTTGCACCGCTGAGAACTGCTGGGTGAAGTCCTCCACGGTGTCGTCCAAGAGACAGAACTGGGAGAAAGGGGCGTTGAGGAAGCGTGCCTTGTCCATGTCCCGCATGTCGACCAGGTTCAGCCAGAGGTATCATTCCTGGACCACTGGCCCTGAGGATGAGGTCGGTCACTGAGTGCAGTTCTTGCAACACGTCGGGTCAGGACTACCCAAGTGCATATCTTTGTGTGCCTTGGCCTGGTGAACTTGCAGGAGGGCCATGACATGCAGGGTGGAGGCGGACTGTCCGGCGGCAATGTAGGCTTTGGAGGTCAGTGATGACGTCACCCTACAGGCCTTGGAGTGGAGCAAAATGCGATCCCGCCAGGTGGTGGCGTTCTTGGGACACACGTGGATCGCAACCGCTCTGTTCACCTGGAGGACCGTCGAGGACCCGTGGGCCACTCCGCCATCGAGGGTGGTGAGAGCGGATGAGCGAGGAGGTTGGTTGCGGCCAATGAAAGGTGCCCTCCATGACCTCGTCAGCTCATCATGCACCTCCGGGAAGAATTGAACTGGGGGGGGCATGGCTGTGAGCGACGCCCAGGAACCAGTCATCTAGCCGTGAAGGCTGTGGGGAGGACAGAGGGTTCCAGTCCAACTCCATGCTGATGGCGGCCGGGGCAAGCATGTCGGCCATCTGGGCATCAGATTGGGCATGCCGACCCGAGGGTCATTCTTTTCTCAAGTTCAGAGATGCGCGAGGCTCTCAAGAGAGACCCCTAGTGTTGCTTCTTCGACACAACGTCGAAGTGAGCGACAGACGGGGAACCCCAATAAACTTTCTGAGTTGTAGTAATTACTTTGAAAGTGGTTACAGGAACTGTTGGCGAATCACGCAGTGATCAGCTTTGAGTTAATGCCCAGAGATCCTTATCATATTCTGTCATTTAGCACACTGTGCTATTAAGTATTTTCTATGTTATCAGTATGTATTTTTTGGTATAATGTTGGAATATTCTGTGTTCGTTAGGATTGCATTATAAATATTTTACAGTGCTTATTTATTCTGTTTTATTTGGCCAGATATTCCAATACGTTTCTTCTAATAATCCCAGATACAGTATATGATCATTTTTAATATCGCCAGTGTCTGACAGTGTCAGAAAAGCGAGAGCGAGACAGAGGTCATGTGTCATGTCACATCATCCTTATGTTTTCCTTATAAGGACTCTTATTTAGAAAAGACACTTAGTTTGAAGTTGTATATCTTCCTCTTATGTCTGTCTTCCTGTTCTTTGCCCTAATTGTATCCCAGGTAGGTGTTCCTCATCCGTAAACTATAAAATACTAACTGTTTCAAATGTATAACCACAAGGGTGGGGGAGGGGGGGGGGTGTCTGTCATGTCACATCATTCTTATGTTTTCCCCCCCAAGGACTCTTGTTTTGAAAAGACACATAGTTTGAAGTTTTTTATCTTCCTCTTATGTCTGTCTTCCTGTTCTTTGCCCTAATTGTATCCCAGGTAGGTGTTCCTCATCAGTAAACTATAAAATACTTACTGTTTCAAAAGTATAACCACAAGATTTAAACAATGTGTGTTAACATGATTTAAATGTGATACAATCCCTTTTCTGTGTAAAGATACAGCCAATTTTACAACTTCGTTGTAATGATGAATCTACTTGATGAAAGTCAACAAACCCTAAAATGTCAGTGAAATTATTAAACAAATTTACAATTTAAATAATACATGAGTTTCAATAGAAGAATCAATCTAAGTGCTTTTATAAAATTATATGCTTCACATTTCTGCCTTTAACCCCTCCTTTTGGCGCCATTCACCTCCATTGTAAGTGCCTCACTGTAACACTTTTTTTTTTTTAATTTAAGAAAAGGATGGACAAGTGAAAATAAATTTTTATACATCTTTTTTATACAACATTTAGACAACATTATGCCACAAAGCTGTCATAAGAGCTTAACTTGTATCAAACCCGGAATATTCCTTTAATACAACGTTTCTAAGTTCTTACGTTTTACAAACACATCATTTTTTCGGTAGTAATTATTAATAATAAATATAATAAAATGTAACAATGTTCAAAATGCCACCTATAGAAATCTGTATTTTCCTTGAATGTCCTAATTTCCGTAATATGTTAAACAATTAAAAATTCTTAAGCTATTTTTATGAAGTTATCTTAAAATCAGCGTGATGGAAAACTGGTGGTGCTATACAGCAATAACAAAACCTTTTGATGGCTATGCTAATTTCAGCATTTTTATGCATTTATTTTTTTGTCTGTATGATTTATTACTGCAGATGTCTGTAATTGTTATTGTTGTGTGGCATGGAACTTAAGAAATGCCTGCAGAAATCACAGAGATAGGTGTGTCTTCTGCATTTACACTGCCGCCACGTAACTGACCTATCAGAAAATGTATAGTTGTGTGTCACCTTTTCAGGTTGGTTTTTTTGTCTGACGGGAACATGACATCATCACCCCATGTTCTGTCTTGTGTTTCATGTATGTTCTTTGTGTGAGTGCCCGGTCCGGTTGTGAGTCTTATGCGCTCTTATTCGGTCGGTCTCTTCATGTTCGGAGCATGTTGTCTGGATCCTGACTTCCTGTATGGTTTGTTTTCGAACTGTGTCAGGATCTGGACACTCATGCTCTATTTGTTTTGGTCAAATCATGTTTACGTTTCTCCCTCATGTGTTTCATGTGCCGTTGGTGTGCAAAATCAGCGTTTCCATGAGAACCCTAATTTCCATGGGAATGCTAATCATACCAACATTCAGCTGACGAGTGGCACCTGTCCCTTGTCTGTTCCTGCCTATTTTTCAGCTGGATTATTGAATGTGTTTAGTGTTGAAGTGTGTTTGGTGCAAAGTAACTCACTCTCTTTCTTCGGTGATGTCGCGGTCCTGTCATTCTGTCAGGTTGGGCTTTTATCTGATGGGACCGTGACATCATCATCTCATAGCTTGTGTTTCATCTTATGTTCTTTGTGTGAGTGCACAGGTCCGGTTGTATTACCATCATGCACTCTTTGGTCGGCCTTGTGTCATGTCTGGAGCATGGTGTCTGGTTCCTGACCTCCTGTATGGTTTGGTTTCGATCTGTGTCAGGATCTGGACACTCATGCTACATGTTCATGTTTGTTTTTGTCAAAAACCGTATTCTCCCTCATTTGTTTCAGTTGCTGCTGGTATGCGGAATCAGCGTTTCCATAGGAACCCCGATTGTTTCCATGGGAATGCTGATCATGACAACTTTCAGCTGGTAAGCGGCACCTGTCCCTTGTCTGTTCCTGCCTATTTTAATCCCTTTGTGTGTTATGTTCATGGCTGAATTGTTGAATGTGTTTAGAGATGAAGTGTGTTTGGTGTGAAGTAACTCACTCTCTCTGCCTTGTTGGTCCTGTCTCATGTATCTGTTTGGTTGTCGTCTCTGCCCGTGTGTCAGGAGTGTGTTTGCCTTCCAGTTAGCTGTATGCTCATTCTCTGTCCTCATAAATCTTCAACAGAGGATTCCTTGTCTCTGCCCATGTGTCAGGAGAGTGGTTGCCTTTCAGTTTGCTTTACGCAAGAGGCTTCAGCAGAGGTTTTCTTGCGGCTCTGCTCCTCGCCGTCACGGTGTGTGCAGTCGCCTGAGGGAGGATTCCTCAACTCTGAAATCATTATTTGAACTGTTAATAAATCCTTTGAACTGTTCCTCTGCTCTTGGGCCTCTGTCTCGCTCTCACTTTTCTGACACTGTGCTGCTTAATTAAGCAAGACATATCATTATCATATACTGTATCTGGGATTATTAGAAGAAATTTATTGGAATATCTGGCCAAATAAAACATAGCTGGTAATATAAGTTTGCCTAAAATCCTATATTAGGGCTTACTCTTGAACATATAGACAATCCATTAACATAATGTAATTTTGTTTTCCCTCTTCAAAATATGTTCCAAAATGCTGGGGGCAAATCACTAAATTATATGCTTGTCTACTTGTCTCATTTTCTTAGCCAAAAACAACAAAAGCAATAAATAACCACTCCACACCATTAAATGCTTGAGAAAAACATGCGTCACTCCATGCCCAACAGCCTGCGTATCTGGCAGTTCATCTGAAGTAGTGTTGTCAAAAATACCGGTACTCTGGTACCAAGTCGGTACTGAAACAAAAACATTTTTATGATACCAGAATTTCAGAAGGTACCAGTGTACCCATGCAGAGTTGCGAACTTTTGAATGCTCACAACAAGCAAAAGATGGCGACAAGCAAAGTATCTGCTGCTGCGGAGTCTCAACTTAATCTTGTCGAAAAGAAAAGTGGAAAAAGCCAGGTTTGGAAATTCTTTGTATTTGAGGCTGATGAAAAGGGAAACATCATAGATCAGCAAAAACCTATTTGTAAACGCTGCTTTTGCAATTTTCTGACGAAAGGAGGAAACACATCGAACTTAATAAAGCACCTGAAAGACAAGACACCCGGATTAATTCAAGCAACCAAAGCAGGTTAGTTTAAAAGCATATTATCATTTACATTAGGGCTGAAACGATTAGTCGACATTATCGACAATGTCGAAAATAGAAAAATGATCATTGTCTAATAGTCGTTTGATCTCATTTAACGTAAAATTAAATCACATTAAACTGTAATAACGACATGCGAGAGCAGCACTGCAGTTCACGCCTGACGGAGGAGAGAAAGAATTACACAGATCACAGTCCAGATGCACTCTAAACTTTCACAGCTTCATTTTATGTAGATCCCAAAGTATTAGGGAATTATAATAAAAAAAAATTTAAAAAAAGTAAATTCAGAAGCAGTCTCGTTGTTGAATAAGCGGAGCCAAAGCTCTTTAAAGGAAACATACCGGCGTTACAAATGCAGTAATATTTAATGTGTTATAGCTTTATTAAAGTTCAAATAATACAGAAGCAGGTCATGTTGATAACTTTAATCTCAAAAACTGGCATTTCTCTGTGTGGTAAGCACCTCTTCAATGAGTTGCGTGAATGTCCCGATCTAAGGGGGAGAGATTAAAACTACACCCGGCTCAGAGAGACTCTGCCTCGGGGATGCTCATCCCTCGAGCGTTTACGCTTAATGCAGCTAGATTAGAACGTGATTGCTCGCGACTTATTTAATACTCTGGTGTCTTCTCATTGACCAACATCAACTTCATACACTTGAAGAACTTAAGGAAGAATTAAAGTTAAAGGGTTCACAGCAATGGACTGTATGACGTGTCATACACTCCATTGCAGTGTATGGGATGGAGTGTATAACATGCAATAAAGTGTTAACTAATTCCAAAAAATCTTAATTAAATAATCTGCATCCAACATTAATTTCTTTCGAGGATTAAATGCCATAAACTTTGGAAGCTTTTGGTAAATCTAATCAAAAAGTGTTGTTTCCTCAGAGGTGTTCATTAGCAGCATGGTAACTTTAAACATGCAACTAAGATGAGGAAGTTTTAGGGAAAGCGTGTTTGTTTTTTAGTGTTTTGCAAGAATAGCAACTATGACAAACAGGAGAGAAAAATACATAATTAATCACCTTTTAATTAAACCCATTTCCAAAACATTTTGATACAATTGCATATTTTATTTATTTCTTTACTTGTCAGGGACAATACACATTAATCAAACATGATGTAAATATGTCAGATTTAGCCAAAATGCCTACTTTTCATCTGCTTTCCAGGGGCAGGTTGATGTCAGTGCAAAATGCTAAATGCAAGACTACATTAAAATGCAGTCTATGCACACTACACTACAACATATCCTGAAAGCATGGTTCAAAAACACAGTATATAAGATCCACAAGACAATAATGCTAGCATTAAGTACAATGTTGACAATTCTGGTTTGACAATAACCAGACTTTTGATTTTAGAGAAAACAACATGACTTGTTAGATATTTCATATCAGCTGGAAGTCCATTCCAGTCATGGGTTACACAAAAAGCTAAAGCTAATTGACCAAAAGTACTCTTCTTCAAGGGATAATTCACTCAAAAATTATCACTCTCATAATTTACTCACCCTCATGATACCCCAGGTGTGTATGACAGAACACATTTGAAGAAAAATATACACATTTCTCAGCTCATTAGGTGCTTATTGCAAGTGAATGGCAATTTCTTATTTGAAGGTCCAAAAATCATAGACAGTCACCATAAGCGTCATCGATAGGACTCGTATCGTGAGTAAAGAAACAGATAATGATGAATCTAAACCAAAATCAACCAAGCTACTGTACAGCAGTCCTCCTTCTCATTTGTTAACAGCTCTTCCGGTTCTGACGCACATGCGTCAGTTCTCACATGTTTCAAATGCCAATACGATTATGTCACACTCGCATACTGCTGCTGACCGGAAGCATGATTTAGATTAAATCTTTATCTTTTTTGCACCAAAATAGATTGTGTCTTTTTAGGAGACATTAATTTAACAGTTGGTGTCTATTGCTAAGTCTATGCTGTCTGTCTGTGATTTCTGGACCTTCAAAAGAGAAATCGCCATTGACCTGCATTTTAAGGACCTACTGAGCTAAGAAATCATTCTATTTTTCTTCATATGAGTTCCAATGAAGTAAGATAATCATACACACCTTATCATGAGGATGAGTAAATAATGAGAGAATTAAAATTTTTGGGTGAACTATATCTTTAATGGTATAAAATGGCCACATGAATATAGCAAGCAGCACAGAGGGAACATAACCTCGACCATGAAAGCACGTCCATGGCCATGTGCTAAAGTTTGACCGCTTGAGATTTCACAATAGCAAAGTAAATAAGACATGTAAGATTGTACATGTTCTTTATAACAGTGCTTTTAATATGCATTGTTTGTGGAGAGATTAAACCAGAGATTAAACTAAATCAAAACTGCTTTAGTTTTGGGAGTGGTGGTGGTGTAGTGGCCTAAGCACATAACTGGTAATCAGAAGTACACTGGTTTGAACCCCACAGCCACCACCATTGTGTCCTTGAGCAAGGCACTTAACTCCAGGTTGCTCCAGGGGGATTGTCCCTGTAATAAGGGCTCTGTAAGTCGCTTTGGATAAAAGCGTCTTCCAAAAGCATAAATGTAAAATGTTTTGCAAACCGTCCAATAATTTAGGGTGAGCAGATTAACCTTGCCCACCCACCTATAGACATGGCCCTGGACAGTTCAGATTCATTATCTTTTTACCAGTAGGTCAGTTTGCATTAGATTACAACCAGGGGTTATTTTATTGGGCATTGTCTCAAAGTAGAAGACAATATAATATTTACTCGTGCAGGAACGTGCAGTCCATAAAAACTCTTACCCTCAGTTCCCATATACAAAACATATCTGTCATATTCTAAACTCCTGAGCACAAACTATACAAAAAAAAAAAAGATAAAATATGAACAATACTAGCCTAAAAAATATTTGTGAGTTTCATAATGTCTGTATGTCATTGTAATGTGCTCACTTTTATTCATAATTAATCTGGCCATCATTAGGTCATTTTTCTAAAACATAACATTCCGAATGCATAATACATTTTTTTAAAAGAGAAAAATCTGTTTCAGTGAATTTTTCACCAAGGCAAATAATTGCTAAATAAAAAGACAAGTTGTTTTTTTTCTTATCCGTTTTTTTATTTCAAAATGTATATGGAATGAACAGTAAAACTGTTTTCCGAACTCTGGTGTGCACCCGTGAACTGCACCCGAATCCGCTTGAAGAGGTGGTCTGGAGTATGTTTCACGTGAACTCTGTTACGGTTCACTGCTGATATGAATGTAGCCATACCACATTGCAGAAATGAACCACTATCGATGACATAATTTGCATCTTTGCAGGCTCCCGATCGCAATTATTGAGGTATAATGCATTTCTAATACCTGCTTGTTTCCAAATAACACACCTTTAGAAAGCAGTTCACATTCTTCATATCTCTTGCAACGCATCCGCGGCAGACAAACACTAATATTCTATTTTATTATATCATTGCACATTAAATGCATCCATGGCAGTCAAACACAATTGTCATTTTGTGCATGTAAAGTTTTGTTGGAACTTTGAAAAGTTTAATAAAAATGAAAACTTTAATAACAGAGCAAAGCTGACTACCACCCCTGGAGTCACAAGTTTGAATCCAGATTATTCAAATTCTTGCTTTTAAATATGTTAATGTTTTCACTTTAATAGCTCCTCAGTAAATATTTTTCCAACCTAGTATCAAAGAGCCACGTTACAATGACTCAATTTTTTGCTAATTGAGTTTTACGTGCCTCGTTCTATCTATTGCTGCTGTTGGTGAAATAAAAAGGAGCAACAACAACTAGTTTTATTTACTTTCACACAAATCATGAGTAAAATGGAAGATTAAAAGTCATAGTTCACCAAAAATGAAAATTCTCTTATCATTATATCATTATGCTATTCAAGGTTTATTTTTCTTCAGCAGAACACAAAGAGTTTTAGAAAGATATCTTTGCTATGTAGGTCCATACAATACAAGTGACAGGTGATCAGATATTTGTAGCTCAAAAAAAAATAAATCACATAAAGGAAACATAATATAACCATATGATTCCAGTGTTTAAATCATATCTTCAGAAGTGATATAACAGGTGTGGGTGAGAAACAGAACAATTTTTAAGTCATTTTTTACTCTAAATCTCCTCTTTAACTTTCACTTTCAGATGTGAATGTGAAACCAAACAGGTGTGTCACTTTTAGATGTAAAAAAAATGACCATGTAATCTTTAATAAAAATGTCACAAATTGCTCTTCCAGTGATCTGCCTGACTCTTCTCTGCTGGTATATGCAAGGGCTTGCTGCACTTAAGTCATTTTTTAGTCAGTTTTATCCCAGCCCCTTCAAGTGTTATGCACACAAATCTGGTGTCAAAGCAGGTCCCAAACTCTCTTCCCAAAACGACCTTGGTTACAGGCACACAGGCTTGCAAATACATTTCGAAGGAGGAGGAATAGCGGTGAATTCGTGGTTGTGTTCAAGATATTTCATGCCTGAATGCTTCCAGAAGTGATCACTACTGAATACAAAAGTCTATTGTAATCTTTTACTCACTTGTTTCTCATTCTTTTGTGTTGGACTTGTACAATGGCTCCGGTCTCATCATAAGCAAAAATGTCTCGGTTACATACGTAACCTAGGTTCCCAGAGATGAAGGGAACAAGACATTGCGTAGTAATGCATATGGGGAGTGCCTTCTTACACAACCTAGTTGAAACCTCTCTACAATATCAGCAATATTCTAATATTGTTTATGGTGTTTGAGCCCCGCCTGTTTTGGCACGAATCTGTCCGCTATAAAAACAGGTGCACAAACACCATTTCTATATATGATTCACCATTCAAATATTTCTGACAGAGAACAAATAGTGCATCGCTTGCGCCTCAAGAACTCTGAGTCTTGTAGTTCGGCCAGCGTTCGCAATGTTTCGTTCCCTTCATCTCAGGGAACAGAGTTTACATACATAACCGAGAGGTTCCCTTACAACTCAGTACACTCAACATGCGTAGTAATGCATATGGGGAACAGAATTCCATCACAACGCACTACACAGCATAACTTTCCAGAGAGGAAACATGACACTGCAGTCTTGTGTGATGGTGACCGACATGAGTATGCCGCAGTGAGTGATCCTCGTGTTGGCTAGGAGGGGAGCACTCATAAAGAATATATGAACTATAGTCATTTAGTATGAATTAACCTCTTATGAACCCAGTCGGGAAGGGAGTTTATTTATAACGAAAGGTCTTGTGACTTGGTATGGTAAATTATAATGGCCTGAATGCAGGCGGTTGTATAAATAATGGGGAGCCCATACTTAAATGGAAGGGCATAAGTATATATTTGGCCAATGTCTAGCAAGTGGTCTAAAAAGAGAGGACTTGTGAATAAGAAGATGTTACATCTAGGTTGTAAAACCTTGCAAATAGGTTTTGCAGCAGGATGGTCCTCTCAAAACACATGTCTTGTAAGAACACACCATTCATCCATGCCCATGAGGAGGTCATACCTCTAGCTGAGTGTGCTTTAACACCAATTGGGCAAGTCTTAACCTGCGACTCATATGTCAGGGCAATTGCATCGACAATCTAGTGAGAGAGCCTTTGTCTAGAGATGGACATTCCTTTTGTGCATCATCCATAGCTGATAAAGAGCTGATCAGACAGTCTGAACTGGCAAGTCTGAACGTGCAGCTTTGGGACTCTCTGATCACTGTCTGGTTCATCTTGTTCTGACCTACATGCAGAAATTAAACTCAACAAAGCCAGTTGTAAGGACTGTAAAGAGTTGAACCACTGAAGCAGAGCGGGAACTACAACCCTGCTTTGACTGCACTGATTGGAGTGTTTTTGTAGCTGCAGCTACAGACCTGGACAAGCTCACAGATACTGTTACATCATATATCAGTTTCTGTGAGGACATGTGCATCCCTACTAGGACTTTTTTATCATTTAACAATGAAAAACCATGGTTTACAGGAAAACTCAGACAGCTTCACCATGCCAAAGAGGATGCTTACAGGGGTGGGGATAAAGTCTTGTATAGTCAGGCCAGGAACACACTGAATAAGGAAATCAGTGTGGCTAAAAGAAGCTACTCTGAGAAGCTGGAAAACAAGTTTTCAGCTAACGACCCTGCATCAGTGTGGAGTGGCCTGAAACAACTTACTAATTACATTACTCCTACCCCCAACCCTGTGGTGAACCAACAACTGGCTGACAACCTGAATGTGTTTTACTGTAGATTTGAAATGCCAAATCTCACACCCCACACCCACTCTGACCTTCACTACACACAAACACCAAAACCTCCTGCAACCCCCCTCCACCCCCCTCCTGCTACTCAACCTGCACTCAAGATCTGTGAAGATGATTTGTGCCACGTCTTTCGGAAGCAAAAGATGAGGAAGGCTTCAGGCCCAGATGGAGTCTCACCAGCGTGCCTCCGATCCTGTGCTAACCAACTGGCCCCCATCTTCACACAGATCTTCAATAGATCACTGGAGCAGTGTGAAGTTCCATGCTGCTTCAAATGGTCAATTATTATCCCTGTCCCTAAGAAACCAAAAATCACAAGAATTAATGACTACAGACATGTCACCCTGACATCTTTGGTCATGAAGTCATTTGAGAGACTGGTGTTGGCCCACCTGAAGGACATCACTGGACCCTTTCTAGAACCCCTTCAATTTGTTTATCGTGCAATAGTGTAGATGATGCAGTCAACATGGGATTGCATCATATCTTGCAACATCTGGACAGACCGGGGACATATGCAAGGATACTTTTTGTGGACTTCAGTTTGGCTTTCAACACCATCATCCCAGCTATTCTCCAGACTAAGTTAAACCAACTCCCTGTTCCCATGTCTATCTGTCAGTGGATTACCATCTTTCAGACGGACAGGCAGCAGCTTGTGAGACAAATTCACTTCCAGCACCTGTACAATCAGCACTGGTGCCCCCCAGGGATGTGTGCTCTCCCCACTACTCTTCTCCCTCTACACCAATGACTGCACCACCAAGGACACCTCTGTCAAGCTCCTGAAGTTCACAGACGACACCACTGTCATCGGCCTCATCCAACATGACGATGAGTCTGCATACAGAAAGGAGAGAACAGCTGGCTCACTGGTGCAATCATAACAACCTGGAGCTGAACACACTCAAAACGGTGGAGATGATTGTGGACTTAAGGAGGAACACCCCAACGCTGACCATTCTAAACAGTACTGTGGCAGCAGTGGAGTCATTCAGGTTCCTGAGCACTACCATCTCACAGGACCACACGTTGTTGGAGACACACATTGACTCCATTGTGAATCAGGCCCATCAGAGGTTGTACTTCCTTCGCCAGCTGAGGAAATTCAACCTGCCACAGGCGCTGTTGATTCAGTTCTACTCAGCGGTCATTGAGTCTGTCCTCTGTATTTCAATAACTGTCTGGTTTGGTGCAGCTACGAATCAAGACATCAGAAGACTAAAAAGGACAGTTCGGACTGCTGAGCGGATTATTGGTTGCCCCCTGCAAATTCCTTGTATGTGTAAGCATACTTGGCAATAAAGCTGATTCTGATTCTGATATGTCGATCCAGAACTGCCAGGTTGCCCATGGACTTGCCATTGGCTTGCACAGTGAGTTTTGTGGTTTGCAGCACTAAGTCTGTAGCGGTGCAGAGCTCTTTGAATGTCTCTGGATCGAAGCCGTGCTCATCCATTTTCCTGAGGAGCTTGGCTTGAAATACCTGGAGCACCACTATTGCTTGGAGTGCTGATCTAGCTTGTCCTGCCACAGAGTAAACTTTGTTGACACGGTTTGGAAGAATGTATGGGGCGTGATTTTTTTTTTTTACTTGCTTGGCAGAAGTGTGCCGCTATATCGAGGTGAGACTGTTCAGGTTCCTCTTGGGGAGACCACTCAAGGTGAAGCTCTTTGACCACCCTTGTGAGGACGTGGAGCATGCACGTTCCTCTTCCTCGCTGGGGGGACAGGCGGCAGAATCATCTACTGGCCGCTCGCCTGATGCAGCAAGAGACATGACTTTGTAATTATCATCCCCAGCATTAGAACCGTTGAACGAGACAAGGCCGCCCGCTCTTTCAGAAGGTCAGAACTCGTCTCGCACATAGTGTATCAGAAAACATACGCATCGGAGAGATTGAGGGGCTTGCTGGGCTGGGCTGGGCTGGGCTGGGCTGGGCATGGCCCAGACAGTAAACGCAGCTCTCATGCGGATCTGACGGAGGGATGTGCCTCGCACAAGGAACACTTATGGAACGATATCTTTAAAAAGATGCGAACATGTAAGTGACTCTTTTAGATATATACATATAAAATGTATATATATTTATATCACACAATATACAATTGCTTTGTAAGGATACACAAACCCTAATCAGGATGCTGAGACCCGTTAACCAGCAAAATGTCAATTGGCGTGGCGGTGTGATGTTCGTCGGAGCACTGCAGGGGAGCGGAATGTATTCCCGTGAAGATTCCGCCCATATATCGACGGCAAAGTTAGAGGGATTCTAGACAAGAGATGATCGCTGTCTGAAGAAATTTTGAGAAAATGGTGTTTGTGCACCTGTTTTTATAGCTTCAAGCCACAAATAGGCAGAGGTGGTAGTAACTTGTTACATTTACTTGAGTAAAATTTTGGGAGAAATTTTACCTTTAGAGTAGGTTTAAAAGTGGGTACTTTTTACTCTCACTCAAGTAATTTCTAATATTTGTTTTTACTTTTACTTCTTTACAATGCGTGGCATTACTGTCATTACATTACTGGGCTTAATTTTAATTAATGTGTAATTTATTGAGAGATTATTGAATGGGACTTTTATGAGAGCGGATGCTCACAGCTGCGGGCGCTGAGCCGGTATCACAGACTGTCACTCAAGTCATCAGTGCAGCAGCATCTAACTCTTCAAAGTGAAACACTTTCTTCACTCTACAAAGTGAAAAAAAATAATAGTTTCATCATGCAATGCCTTCTTTTAACACCAAGACAAGCTGATATTTCAAGATTAAAGTCTCAGCTCCAACTTCAGCAACTTCAGCTGAGGTAAGTTTTGGCTCTAATTCTAACGCAGGCTTTTCTGTGTAATGAGATGGTCATTTTCAGGGTGATTCTGTAACTGGGCTCTTATGACATCAGTTTTTAAGTGTACATTTTTTAATTAGTGCAGCAGTATATCAGTGTGCTTTGTCCCGCATGTCATAAGCAGAATTTATGCATTTACTCTGCTCCTTTGCGGGGGTACTGGAAAATATCGCAGCTACTTCAGGCGGATTAACGGTATAAATCCATGTAAACATCCAAATTGAGTGCAAACCAGCCATTCGCGTGATCAACAACTGGAGCGCGAACAGACAACATTTTTGCATGCACAGCGAGGTGTGCGGGGCACACATGTGATGTGTACAAGGCAATTGTGGCGACGAGAGTGGCTGTGTTCGCAATCGTTCACTCATTCACTATTTCCTATATAGTGAATGGCAATTAGTGCACTATATCTCAGCAGTAAGTGAAATGAGTGAATTCGGACGAGAGTGTTGGGACTCTGGGGCTGGTGCAGAAACGTCACATATGACATTTTAAAAAACTTGGGCCTTATTTGTTATTCTTATTAAATAATATATTAATACAATAAATCTTCATTCTGTTTGTCATTTTTAATATATACTGTGTGTATGTATTAAATGAAGAGTAAACACATTTTGTCAAATAAAGACTACATTTTAAAATGTATCTGTATGTTTTGTCTCTCTATATATTATTATGTTATTTTAATCAAGTAATGATTTGTCAAAAAGTAATTTACTACATTAAGCATGAAATAAAACATTGCAGGAGTGAAGGAAGCAGTAAACTCCCAGCTCGTATGTCTTCCCCATGGTGAATTGTGGGAAATTAACTCTCATCGAGTGTATTTGAAATGTACACTTGAAATTAGAGTGCATTGTGGGTAAGAATGAGTGAACAAAATTAGGGAACAAGTGGCTCCCTCAGAAATCAGACACTCCTACAAAATAGCGAAAACTCAAAATAGTGCACTATATAGTGAATACTGGGTGGTTTCAGACACAGCAAGTGTTCCACAATCAGGGTTGGTGCCCTACATAGGTTGTGTACTCTGCATTTAGAGAGCGGCAGTACTGCTGTACAGAACTAATGATCTAAATACTTACGACAATGAAAACTATAACTACACAGTTGAAATAATAATCCACATAGGACTTATGCCTTATTTAGCTATTTCTTAGCTTTTAATTTCAACATTATATATAATGTCCATGTGGGACATTTTCACGTTTTCACTGCAATAATTACTAGAAATGTTTCCAAACCTCTCTTCTTAAAGACAAATTCATCCAGATCTGACAAGAGCCCTTAAAGGGATAGTTCACCCAAAAATTCTCATTATTTACTCAATTACCCTCATGCAACCCCAGATGTGTATGACTTTCTTTCTTCTGCTGAACTTAAATGAAGATTTTTAGAAGAATTTCTCAGCGCTGTTGGTCCATACAATGCAAGTGAATGGGTGGCAACATTTTAAAGATAAACAAACTTAAATCAGCTTAAGAATAATCCATTAGACTCTAGTGGTTAAATCAGTATCTTCAGAAGCAATGTGATAGAGTTTGGATTGTGATATAGTTTGAATGAGTAACAGAGAAACAGATCACTTTCACATTCTTCTTTTGTTTTTGGTGATTCACATTCTTCTCTGCATATCGCCCCCTGTTGTCTAGCAAAAAATGACAAATATTGATCGGTTTCTCAACGACACTTATCATCTCCCTTCTGAAGACATAAATTTAACCAAGTCTTATGGATTACTTTTATACTGTCTTTATGTGCTTTTTGGATAAAAATGTTGGTCTATAGAGCTAAAATATTCTTTTAAAAATTTGAATTTGTGTTCTGCAGAAGAAAGGAAGTCATACACATTTGGGATAGAATGAGGGTGAGTAAATGATTGAATTTTTAGGTAAACTATCTCTTTAAAGTGATAGCTCAACCATAATTTAATATTCTGTCATCATTTCTCTACCCTTGTTGTTGTTCCAAACCAATGTGAGGCTTTGCATTATGTGGAACACAAAATGTGTTAGACAGAATGTAAGGGACTGACATTCTCGTTCACCATTCACTTTCAATATATATATATATATATATATATATATATATATATATATATATATATATATATATAAAACATTCACTGAAAATAAATAGTGACTCAGGCAAATATTCTGTCTAATATATCCTTATTGTGTTGCATGGAAGAAAGAAAGTCATACGGGTTTGGAACAACATGATAGTGAATGTTGACAGAATTTCCATTAATAATAATAAGAATTCTGTAATACATGTTCAAAGAGTATTATGTAATGGAATATAGGGGAGTAAACGTCTACTATGTCATTTGTGCAAGTAACAAGTTACTCACTACTTGAGTACTCTTTTAATTGGATACTTTCTTACTCTTACTCAAGTAATTATTTATGTTAGTACTTTTACTTCTACTTAAGTAATTATGTTTTTGAAGTAATTGTACTTTTACCGTTTTTGGCTACTCTACCCACCTCTGCAAATAGGTGCAAACACCATAGCCAATATTAGAATATTGCCGTTATTGTAGAGAGGTTTCAACTAGGTCATGTAGAAGGCACTCCCCATATGCATTACTACGCAATGTCAAGTGTAGTCGTAAGAGAACCATGATGTGCAGTATGCGTTTTTGGGCTGGTTATGGAATAATGTTTTCAGTTAGATCATTGTTCGGTTCTCAAGTCTGTGTTAAAAGATAGTGTGTGTGTGTGTGTGTGTATGTGTGTGTGCTTGGACTGCAAACTCAAATTCAGGTCTGCCTATTTCCTATTGTGTCCACTGTTCACAATCCAATCGACAACTGATATATAGAATCAAGTCCCTTTTACTAGTTCGATAAAATGTTTAACTCAGAAATACATCACAATTCTGAAGTAAAGTTGGTCGCAATTTCAGATTTATGTTTATGTTTCTTTAAATTTAAGTTTATTATTATGTACGTACTTCCTCTCTGATCTCTTCCCTTCTTTCATCTTTTTCCCACTTCTCAATAATCTAGCATACTGTACATTTACTCCCCATATTTATTCTCCTTTCCTATGCTCTTAATGTGAATGCCATTCACACAAAGCCTGTCAGCTACAAACCCTAAAACATTAAAATCCACACTAATAAATATATTATTACAAATATTATTCTACTTTTTGTATTTTGTATAACTTTGTATTTGTATGTTTTTTACTTTATGTGTATGTATGAAGAGGAAGAAGGGTATTGTCTATTATTTAAAGATTGTTCATTTGTTTGTAATTTGCACTGACAACTTATATTGCACTGACACTGAAAATTATATTTTGCATAATCACTGGAATGACAATGAGCCAAACTAAAGAAATACATGACAAGGTATATACATATTCCTAAGGCCTAAAATGAGTACAAGTATAAGAAATGCCACAGAGGATACACCCTAAACTGAATGATTATTAGAAAATAATCTTCACAACCTAAAACATAATCAATAAGAAAAAATGTATTGTAATCCCACTTATTCAAACAAGGAAACTGTTTCTTACCCCTGTAAGGTGTGGGTTGGGGTTGAAGCCACACTGGTTGCACACTGTAGCGTGGCACTGTGTACACTTGTTGGAGTTTGGCGACATAATACTTGTCAGCTCTGTAGTTTTGCAGACTGGACACAGCTTACTGCTAGGCATAGGTGCTATCTGGGGTACTGAGTAGGGTGAAGTTGGAGCACTAGCTCTATCAGGAGACACTGACTGTGAGCAGCCTGTTCGCCCAGCACTGCTACTGAAGTCCACCTGAAGGTTGCGCCTGGAAGTGTGTTGTCCAGGGCTTTGGTTGTGGCCCATGGCCCCTGATGAAGCTTGAATTTGAGTTTGATGTGTAGAAGAGGTCTGGGAATGTCTAGGGCCATCATTTATTACTTTTTTGTTTCCACTTCCTTGCATGCCACCTACGCCAAGGTCACCATCTGATCCAGTTCCATAGCTCAGTTTAGGGCTTGATGGTGGCCCTCCCCCTTCAGCCAACCTAATAAATTGAAAGAAGAGGAGAGAATGAGAACACTTTGATGACTGTTTTACACAGTCAGACCTTTTTAACTAGTCTGAGCACTTAAACATTTAAGCAGACAGAGGCTTATTTGGTTTATGTCCTGCAAAGTGATGGGTATTTAAAGTTTTGCTCAGTTATTCATTTGAAAGAAAGATATTGCAATGACAAGTGTACAGTTACAACATATACATATTTTTACTATAAATTGTTCTCCTTGCTCAGTCAATTTCCACTTTACTTTCACTTTCTCATTGTCGTTCTCTTTTTGGTGATTCCCATCCTTCTTGCATATCGTCCCCTAATGGAGAGGGAGGAAAATTTATGACACAAAATTACTTAAATAAAGATATTTTCACCCACACCTGTCATATCGTGTCTGAACACTTGGATTTAACTACTGGAGTCATATTGATTACTTTTATGTAGGGATGTCACGATTTGACTTTTTGACGGTACGATTATTGTCTGATAAAAAAAAATCACGATTTCACGATTTTTACGATTATTAGCAAATGTACCTATTATGCAACAATAAAAACCTCTACAAACATATCACAACTTTAGTTAAATGACATGCAGTTAACATATTCCTACTTTTAACTGAAAACAAGTAGGTAAAGTACTTGTATTTAAGTTTTTGCAGTTTTCTCTATTCGCCCTCTGACATCAAAACGTACTGTACCTTTTCAACAAAAAAGTATGTATACTTTTTATATATATATATTTCAATAAATACAAATTTAACAAAATATAGATAAAAATAAATAACCAAAAACAAAAAAACAACTATAACTTAAAACATATGTTTAAAAACAAATGTGTCAGGCTAGGAGAACCTTCTTTCTTTATTCAGTAATCTAACGATCAGCCGGATAATCACAGCACTTTTATGCTCACTGAAATCTTATTCAAGCAGGAAAAACTATTTGGAGGCATTGCATTCACAATATAATCTGAACCTCTCCTCTTTTAAACATAAAATAAACAAAACTTTGGATTTACACAGTTTCAATTCAGTGACTGACTTTACCAAAAGGTAAGTAGTACATTACAAATAATATTTACTGTGTTGGTAAAATTATTACCACTCCCCGCTTGGTGTGAACAACACCACTACATTTGTACTCTTTTCTTTAACTTTGCATGGCCTTTTTATTACTTTGAGGTAGGAGAAGAACAACTTCCAGGCTGCCGAATACTCATGAGGGGTAAGCATCTTAGTGCACTGATGCCATCCTTTACATTTGAATGATCGAACTATATGAATGAGGAAGGTAACAGCTTTTAACAGAGACTTCATGTGGAGAAGTGCATGAACCTTTCTGTGCTTAGGACTTTTAGTTCAATTTGAGCATGATAACTTGTGACCTTGTGCCTTATTTCGACATCATGTTCTGGACTTATAAGATCAAAGGATTCGATCTCCTCATGTGAGCTCATGTATGGTTTGTAGAGGAACGCTGATCCTTTCAAACATATTTTGTCTTAAAGGCGGGATGCAGCAACTGCTCGAGAGGCATGATCAGCTGGATTACACTCTGAAGGGAAATATGACCATTGATCTCGCCTAGTGGACTGTCGAATTCTTTGAATAATAATGTACATACACATAGAACTGTCTTGTCTCATTGTGAATGTACCCTAAGACTACTGTGCTATCACAATAGAACTTCACAGCATGCAGTCGAAGGTCTATCTCTTGGAGAATTAGATCGGCAAACTCCACTGCGGCACAAAGTTCGAGTCGTGAAATGTTTGGCTCGTGTTTTGGTGCTAGCTTGGCTTTACATAAGACAAATCTAATATTGCAGTTTCCATTATCTTCAATGGATCTGAGGTAAGCCACAGCACTGATTGCCTTTGTGGAGGCATCTGAGAACACAATTCTACAAGCTCTGCTTTAGTGAGAGCGAGGCTGAGGTATAGGTTCTAGGGATATGCAGCTGTTTCAAGTCTTGGAGAGAATCTCACTAGACTTCCCACTCAGCTTGTTTTTCCTCGGGAAGAGGAGCATCCCATCCTGTATTGCAATTGGTAAGCTTTCATAGTAAAGCCCTACCTTGTATGGTGACAGGATATACCATTCCAAGTGGGTCAAAAAGGCAGTTCACAGTGGACAACACCCCACGTTTTGTGAATGGGTTATTGACGGATGACACATCATAGGTGAAGGTGTCACCTGCTACCTCCCAATACAATCCAAGACTGCGTTGTACAGATAGGATTTCCTCGTTAAGGTCCAGATACTATCTGCATGTTCTTCTGGAAGAAAGGCTTGCATAACAGCTGGACTAATTGAAGCAATCTTGTGCAGGTGAATGTTTGACTCAGCTAAAGATGCTTGTGTTCTCTGAAGAAGACTGATTTCCTGATCGCATGTAGGCAAGGACACGAGCCCATCGTCCACATAAAAATGCCTATCCACGAATTGTTGAGTATCAGAGCCATGTTCCTTTTCACCCTCTTTAGCAGCTTGCCAGAGATGGTAATAGCAGGTGAAGGGCTATAGCCAAACACATGTACTTTCATTTGATACTCAATTACGTCTTTTTTCGGGTCATTGTCTCTGAACCAGAGGAATGGCAATGGTCTTCTTTTACTTTGAAACAATGAAATATGTGTTCAATGTCAGCCCTGACAGCTGTCAATTCTTTATGGAAATGAAGGATAACTCCCAGCAAGCTATTATTCAAATCTGGACCTTTAATCAAGACATTGTTAAGAGAAATGCTATATTGTTGTGCGCCGGAATAAAAAACTGCTCTGATTTGATTAGGCTTTTTTGAATGATAGACTCCAAAGATTGGCAGGAACCAACATTCCTCTCCATCCATAAGTGGTGGTGCAGGTTCCGCATGGTCTTTCTCTAGAATTTTTCCCATGAAAGAGCCAAACTGCTTTTTCATCTCTGGGTTTTTATTGAGGGTGTGTTGCAGAGAATGAAACCGATTACGAACTTGCTCATAGTTATTTGGAAGTTGCTGTCTTGGCACTCTGAAGGGCAACGGTGCAACCCAACTGTTCCCATCATCCTTGTAGACATCAGAATCCATCATCTTTAAGAATGCTATGCCTTCTGTGTCACTAATGCTAGTGTCACAGAATGGCTGGATGTCTGAGTGGTGTCTGAATAATAGAATAGGATTTATAGACAATTGGAAGAGTTTTTGGGGTAGACATGACCTGCTAAAGAGAGACTGACTCCATCCTTCCAGGGAAGGTGACACTCTCCTCTCTAGTAATTTGGCTCATAGTCTTAATAATGACAGTATTTGACTAACTGGGGCCCAGATCAGGAAGCAGACAAACTGGTTAATCTGAGCATCTGCTAGCTGCCTTGAGACATCACACAGGTCACATAAACTACAACACATAGAGACTGTATCACCTAGATATCTCTAGAGTCTGTGTCTGTTCCCTGAATTACCAACCACAAAACCCTCACTAAATCATTTAGAAAAAATTTGATTAAGGTCAAACTTGAACAAAACAAACAAATTAAACATAAACATCATATAAAAATAGGGCTACTAAACATTAGATCTCTTTCTACCAAAGCACTAATTGTTAATGAAATGATTACAGATCATAGATTGGATGCGCTCTATTTGACTGAAACCTGGCTTAAACCGGATGAATATATTAGTTAAAATGAATCTACTCCCCCAGCTTATTGTTATAAACATGAGCCATGTCTGAAGGGTCGAGGAGGTGTTGCTATAATTTACAGTGAAGTTTTGGTGTTACTCAGAGGACAGGATATAAATGAAAGTCTTTTGAACTAATAATGCTTAATGTGACACCGTCAGATATAGCAGAGCGATGACATCACGGATCATTACCTTGTCTCTTGTATGCTGCGATCAGCTAATGTAACTCAATCTACACCACACTATCGTTCAGGTAGAACTCTTCTTTCGACCACTAAAGATAGCTTCACTAATAATCTTCCAGATATATCTCATACACTCAATAAACCCCAAAGAACTTCATGAAATAACAAAAAAATATAAATGTAGTCTTCTCTAGCACTCTTGATAGTCTCGCCCCCCTTCGATTAATGAAAATTAAAGAAATAAAAGAGGCCTTGCACCATGGTACAATGATCACACTCATGCTCTCAAGAGAGCAGCTCGGAAAATGGAGCACATGTGTAAGAATACAAATCCTAGGTGTTTATTCAGTACTGTGGCTAAATTGTTTAGGAATAAAGCCTCAACAGAACCATGTATTACGTCGCAGCACAAGAGTAATGACTTCATTAATTTCTTTACAGATAAAATTGAAATAATCAGAAATAAAATTAGAGTTATGCAATCATCTGTCATAGCACCTCAGAAAACGGTATCTAATAATTTTCCTCACGTGCAACTTCAATCCTTTGCTGTCATAGGTCAAGAAGAGCTAACAAAACTAATCGAAACATCAAAAGCCACAACATGTTTATTAAATCCAATACCAACTAGGCTCTTAACCCTCTGGGGTCGACGGACGCGCCGGCGCGTCCTGCTGGATATTTTCGTCATTACAACGGAGACAACTTAAAATACAATGTCATTTTGGGGCATACAGATAAGTGTAAGACACCATTAGAGACTATAAAGAGTCTACTTTTATTTGAGTACACTCACAATAACAACAAAACCTTGTGCTTTTGTAAAATAAAGAAAGTAAAAAGGGTGCGCTTTCAGCCATCTCTGTGTTCACGAGCATATTTCTGAAACACGTCACAAAAATGAACTGAAACTCTGCATGAACATGAAACATATGTCTAAAGAAAGCTTAAAATGTCTACTTTTAAATAAAACAATTCAAATTTAAAACAAATGTTCTCCTTCAATGTAATCTGTATGAAACAAAGCGATGTACATTTTTTTACCGGTTCATCTAATTATCTCTAATGTGATCCCACCCACCAGCAGAGCGTGCCATTCATACGCTAATGTGCTGAGACGATCAAGGGAAATGGTACAAACCCCGACAGTGTTCAGAGGTTTTATGTAAACAATTCATTCATTTTACTGCGTGTTTGTAACGATACACAGGCAATGAAACTCCAGGATATTAAGGAAGAGTTAACATTTTCGGACTCCGATGAACATTTGTATTTTGAAGAGAGACTTGATCCAGCCAAGGATACAATTTCGGACAAGTAAATCATTTAGTTTTCATTAGCTGACATGCTATTTTATATAAACATGTACATATTTTATTAGTGGGACTGTTTCCAGACTTGCCAGCCAGGATTCAGGGTATTGACATTTGAAATATGTCCTAATAAGCAAGTTTTAGTTACATGTAAATGTTGTTTTAGCTAAAGCAGGTATTATATGCTGTATGATTAAAATATGATATATAATATGATATAAAAGTATATGAATGTTTAGAATATATTTGATCTAGTGTTTATGCTGCTAATATGTGTTCAGGTTAAATGAGTAAAATGCACTTTAAATATGCCCATATTAGAAAATCAGCATATTATAATGATTTCTGAAGGATCATATGACACTGAAGACTGCAGTAATGATGCTGAAAATTCAGCTTTGATCACAAATTGCATTTTACAATATTTTCAAATAGAAAACTGTTCTTTTAAATTGTAAAATGAGTTCACACAATGTTTTTAATGTATTTTGTTTATTTTTTATTTTTTTTATTAACAGAAGCTCTTACAAGATGTTAATTGTGTGTAGGAAGGATCCACATTTTGATACATTGAAAGTCGTATTTAACAAAAGGAATATACACATGTATAACCCTACAAACACACCTTACAAGGATGATGATTTTCAATTTTAAACATCAGAAGAAAAAACAAGAGAAAAAAAAAACGCTAAGTAAACAAAATCAATACAAAACAAAAACACAAATATTTCACGAACTTTACCCATCCCACCCCCCACCCTCTTCCCATTTATGGTTCTCAGTTTCCTTTCATTTATATATATCTAAACAGTCTATATACAGTTTATACATACCCCCATTTGTATACATACATACCTATGTAAATCTACACATTACTCACAACAAATGCATCAATGAGGAATTTTCCAGAGAAGGCAGAATGTCTATGAAGGGGCCCCAGATTTCTCTAAAGGCTGCACGCTTCCCTCTCACATTATATAATATCTTTTCGGGTGTGCAGTAAGATATAAGCTCATTAATCCAATGTCTTACTGATGGTGAATTTTCAGATTTCCAGTTAATCAGAATAAATTTTTTTACTGCAGTGCTCGCAAGTAAGATAAAGTATTTCTTGTAGTAGTTCGCATTAATAGAACTTGTGTCCCCCAGGATCCATAGTTTTGGGTCCTGTTCAATTTGACTTCCTATTACCCTTGAGGTTAATTCAATGACACGTTTCCATAATTCTTCTATCATTGGGCAACTCCATAGCATGTGTATAAGATCACCATCAGTCACTTTACATCTCTGACATTTGGAGGAAATGCTGCTGTAAATTTTATGTAACCTGTAGGGGGTGTAGTATGTCCTATGGAATATATTAAATTGAATTTGCCTGTGTTTTGTGGAGGTTAACACAGTCTGTGCTTGTTCCAATAGATGACGCCAATCTGCCTCCTCATAAATACAGTCTAGATCTTTTTCCCATTTCCCTTTAGTAGATGTTTTATCATAAACCGGTAACTTTCCATTGATGATACCATATATAGAAGATATTATTCCTTTTGCTGATCCGTGTAATTTGTTACATAGGTGGGTTTCAAGAGGAGTTTCTTTTGGGATATATGGGGATGTTTCTTTGGATTTCTCCTTAACCCAGTCTCTAATTTGTAGGAATTTGAAGAAACTATTTTTGTAAAGGCTAAATTTTTCATTTAGTTGTTGGAAGTTAGCAAATGTATCATCAGCGTATAAGTCAGCAACTGTTTGGATTTCTCTTTCCCTCCATCCCCGCAACACTGAGTCAGCTATGTGGTGTGAGAGGTTGGGATTACCCCACAAAGGTGCCCTTCTAAGAAAATAAATATTTGTATCGATAAGTGAGTGAGATTCTTGCCAAGCAGAAAATTTGTTCAGTATTATTGAGTTGTTTGTGAGTGTGGCTAAACATTTTTTTGTGCCTATGAATGGAATATCCTTTAAAGGCATAGACTTCATCTCATGTTGTTCTATTGGGACCCATCTAACCTCATTGTTCTCTGCATGCCGCCAGAGCCAAATCGATCTGTACTGAGAAGCAAGATAATAATTCCTAAAATTTGGTAAGTTGAGTCCTCCCCTTGAATATGGAGCCTGTAGAGAAATGAGTTTGACTCTAGGGTTTTTTCTTTGCCATATAAAAGGAGTTACAATTTTGTTAAGCTCTTTGAAGAAACTCTTGGGAACATTCATCGGGAGACATTGAAATAGATAAATAAACTTATGTAAAATGTTCATTTTGATAGTATTAATTCTGCCTATGAGAGACAATGGAAGATCAATCCATCTTTGAAGGTTAAGCTTGGTTTGTTCCAATAGTTTTATATAATTCTGTTTAAATATATGTTCATCCGATTTACCAATTTGTATACCCAAATATTTGAAACCAGTGCTGCACCATTTTAATGGGTCGGTGAGAGCTCTAATATTATTGTCCTGTGTATTTAGTGGTAAGATCTCGCTTTTAGTGTAATTTAATGTATATCCTGAGAATGCACTATATTCTTTGAGGCATTTTAATAGAGGGGGGACTGATGTTTGTGGATCAGTTATATATAATAGGAGATCATCTGCATACAGAGAAAGTTTCTGTTCATTTGTGCCAAATTTAATTCCTGCTATGGAGGTGTTAGAGCAGATGGCAATAGCTAATGGTTCAATTGCAAGTGCAAAGAGCAGAGGGGAGCTTGGACAGCCTTGCCTGCACCCTCTGGATAATGAGAAAGTGTTAGATAGAATGTCATTTGTTAAAATATTAGCTTTGGGGGCATTAAAAAGTGTTTTAACATATTGATCCAAGATGGCGGCGCGGTAGCACGCAGCGGCCACTCCGGATCCACAATGGTGCTATTTTTGTTAAAAAAGCCCGACTTTTGCAGCACATGGACATCGGAGCAACCGGTGTTCGTGTCTACCATTGCCAGACACTACTAAAATATAAGACTCATGCAAAACCAAGCTGCATGATGACCTGCAGGAGGCGCTACGCGTACTCGGCTTGCTGCGGAGACCAGGCCTCCAGTCCTCGGCGTCGCCTGATGCCGGTGGCCGGGGGAGAGGACGTCGTAAGCGGTGTGCGAGAAAGCGGAAGTGCGGCAAGAGGGCGGGGGTTCATGCTAGGCTAAAAACAAACCCTAGCCGGCCGGCTCTCCCATCTATCCTGCTCTCAAATGTTTGCTCCCTGGACAATAAACTGGACTATATCCGACTATATATGGAGCTTGTGACTGTTAGATGCAGACCTTTTTATCTACCACGGGAATTCACCACTGTTTACATAACTGGAGTTATTCCATCAGTATGTGGACTTTGCAACGAGAGGGGCGAACACGCTTGATCTTGTTTACACAAACATCCCAGGCACGTATCGGGCGGAGCCCCGCCCCCACCTCGGCTACTCAGACCACATCTCTGTTATGTTAATTCCAGCATACAGACCGCTCGTCAGACGCACAAAACCACTTCAGAAGCAGGTGAAAACCTGGCCAGCAGGAGCCATCTCTGCTCTTCAGGACTGTTGAGTGTACTGACTGGCACATGTTCAGGGACGCTGCAGCATATGGCAATTCTACCAACTTGGAGGAATACACAGCATCAGTGACCAGCTACATCAACAAGTGCATTGATGATGTCACTTTCTCCAAGACCATCACCACACGCTCCAACCAGAAGCCGTGGATGACTGCGAAGGTGCGCACGCTGCTGAGGTCCCGAGACTCCGCCTTCAGAGCAGGCGATAAGGCAGCCCTAAGAACAGCTAGGGCCAAACTGTCACGGGCAATCAGAGAGGCAAAGCGCGCACACGCCCAGAGAATCCACAGTCACTTCCAGGACAGCGATGACACGCGGCGCATGTGGCAGGGCATCCAGGCTATCACCAACTACAGGACAACATCAGTTGCCTGTGACAAAGATGCCTCCCTTCCAGATGCGCTGAACGACTTCTACGCTCGGTTTGAAGTGCAGAACGACGTGGTGGCGAGGAAGACCACCCCTCCTCCCAACGACCAGGTGCTCTGTCTTACCACGGCAGATGTGAGGAAAACTCTACGTAGAGTCAACCCACGGAAGGCTGCTGGACCAGACAACATTCCTGGCAGAGTGCTCAGAGGATGTGCAGACCAGCTAGTGTAGTATATTTTTATCAAGTTAAGTATACATTAATCAGGAGTAATCAATGAAAACATTGTTGATTTATACCACAGTTATGTCTGAGGGGCAAACATGCAGTTTACTGTGTGTAAAACATATGTGTGACTATTTGACTGTGTGTGCAGAAACATAAATAGCATTACTTAGGGGGGAGAATTGATCTCTTCCAAAGGTGGTTCTGTTACTTCCTAATATGGTCAAGACCAGAGTCAATGAAGAGGATGATAACGAATGCATGTTTAAAAAAGTGTAAGCCCCACCTTGTTTGAGGAGATGTATTTAAGTGAAACCAAACCCAGAGATGCTTTAGTTGTTGTTACTGTGGTTTCACCATAGGCAACTCTGCTTTATTGTGTGATAATAAAGTCTATTCTTCTGAAATCAAAACCCCAAAGATGTTGAGTGATTTTTCACAAAATTGGCACAAGAAACCACTACAATTGGCACCCCAGATGGGACAGAAGAGAGCAGAGTCGTTACATTGCGGGCTGGCTGGGAAGGCGAACACAAACACGGTGGCCACCATTAAGAGGTAAGCATATTTTGCTTATAAACGTTTGTGTTACTTGCCAGTTTGCCTGTGGTGGTAAGAACGCTCAAAAAGCTCTTCTAAACCAATAAAAAAAGGAAAATAAGAATAAATAAAGGATTGCATGCAATCATCTGTTTTCTACTGTTAAGTGGGCCTTGATGGATAACAGTAAATTTTTGTTAATTGTTTTATGTTTATAAATCCTGTAGGAAGGGGTCACTCAAGAGGAGTGTGTGTGTGTGTAAATCCGGTAGGAATGGGTCACTAAAGAGGAGTGTGTATAAATCCTGTAGGAACGGGTCACTCAAGAGGAGTGTGTGTGTGTATAAATCCTGTAGGAACGGGTCACTCAAGAGGAGTGTGTGTGTGTATAAATCCTGTAGGAACGGGTCACTCAAGAGGAGTGTGTGTGTATAAATCCTGTAGGAAAGGGTCACTCAAGAGGAGTGTGTGTGTGTATAAATCCTGTAGGAACGGGTCACTCAAGAGGAGTGTGTGTGTTTATAAATCCTGTAGGAACGGGTCACTCAAGAGGAGTGTGTGTGTATAAATACTGTAGGAACGGGTCACTCAAGAGGAGTGTGTGTGTGTATAAATCCTGTAGGAACGGGTCACTCAAGAGGAGTGGTAGAATAGTTGCGTTCCAGAATTATTTTGTGTTATTGTGAGCTCTGCGTTTATAAAGGCCTAGTGTGTGTGTACTAAGTGTGACATTTCTGTGGTTGTGAATGTAATTGAGTCTGTGTTTGAAAGAGTGTGTAGAGTGAATGTGTATGGAAAAAGTATGACTGAATAAAAATATGAGTCCGGTACAGGGATTGGAATGTATGATTAGCCGTTGACCATAAAAGGAACACTGTGTGGATGTACTATGAGCCCAATAAATAAATAAGAGAAAAGATGAATGGAGTAAAGTTGTTCAATAAAGAAAGTGTGTCATTTATAATGTTGAATGAATAATAAAAATGAAAATTGTCTCATAAAACTGTGGAAGGAAATTTCCGTAGACAACACATAGAAAACTAAAATCTGAGATAGCGTAGCATGTGTAATCAGTAGAGGAAGCCTTTGCTGCGTGAATAGAAAATTAACTCTCAGCTGTGAGGTTTTTTTTTAGAACTAGCAGCTGGCAGCTGACTGTAAAAATATGCTAAGTTTCTGAACTAGTCAGTCACAGAAGAGAAGTGAACTTCATATAGAGAATTTGTGAAGTCAAAAGAGATATCTGTGCTTAAAGTTTAACCTTTAAAGCACAGGGACAAATAACAATGAAAAATTTGAAATTGAAATAAGAAATTAATCAACTGTAAAGTAATTAAAATCAGTTTGAAAAATAAAAAACAAGGCAAAGGAAAAAATAAAATAATAAATAATGAAAATAAGGATTAAAGCTTTGATTCCAGTGTATTGCATTAAACTGAAGTCAACTAAGTAATTGGAATTTAAACAAAGGTTGTATTTAAGATAAGTATTGTTATATCACATAAGGTAAAACTCCAGTTGAAATACTAATATCTAGAAATCCACTGTGTAAAGCAAAATAAATAAATAAATAATAAAGTGACTTGAATTAATTTTGTGTATTAAAAAGTAAAGGTGAAAGAAATTGGAAAAATTGTTTCAAAATATTGCTGTTGAAGATTAGTATAGAAGGAAATTTCATTTATTCTCTAAATGTATTGATTTATCTAAATTAATGGTGCTAAAATAATTTTTCATTTTTATATGCCAAATAAAAATGAAGAAGGAACAAGTGGAGAAATAAAAACTAAAATCGAGATGAAAACTGATTCTAAAAAGTAAATTGACAAACATATAGGAAATGTATTCAAAATGGGGTATAATAATTCATATATTAGGAGAAGATAAGGAAAATTATTTAGAAAGACATTTAGATTAAAAGGTTAAAAAATCAATAAATAAAAAGATAAGAGTAAAAACTAATAACAGGAAAAGTAAAAAAGAATAAAGTGCTATGACCAGTTCAATGAGAAACATGAGGCATGCAGAGGAGGGTAAAATGACAGGGTCCTTTTTAAAAATACCTCCCTATGTGACCCTAAAGGTCAGCTCCTAAAGGTCAGCTCTCAAAGGTCAACTCCCAAAGGTCAGCTCCAAATACTTTAGATAGAATGTGGATGTCATTTCTTGTAGTGAGGCCAGTAGTGGTCAAAGCCACAGAAAATGGTAAAGGGAAATTAAAAAGAAGGATTTTAAAATTGGAATATAAAAAATAAATCTTAAATGTGAAAATTTCACATTCATGTGTCTGTTTTATGTTCTGTCTTGTCCAATATGAGAGAATAACATTTTTAACAATATTAAATTAAACTGTAATGTCTTAATATATAAATGTAAAAACCCAGAAATATATGTTTTAATTTTAATGTGTTTAAATATGTCTAGAGAACAATGTACATGTGTGTGCAACTTTATTGGTGTAAACTTGATCAACCAACAAAAATAAGACAGATAGTGTTTATTATTTTTGCTAGAAAATGTCTGAATGGAGAGATTGAGTGAGACCTGAGAGTGCTCTTAATAAAATCCTGCGCTCTGTAAGGAGAGTGAGCAGGAGGGGTTAAACCCTGTGTCTCTCTTGATGTCTTCACTCATGCAAATGGGGCCCCAAACTTAGGAAAGACAGATAGCTTTTAAGTTTAGATATTTTTCTTTTCTTTCTTGTTTTATATAGTGTAGGCATTGGTTGATCATGGGTACACTGAAAGTTGTCACTGAGACTAGAATTAAAGAATAATTTAAATCATTACATGTTCTCTATTGTTCAAATTAGCTCAAAGAAGTTTTTCTTGGGTTTGTTCTATGACCAGTCATGCCAGATAAAATTGAAATAAGTCCCAATATGTGGTGTATTTTATTGAAAAATATTGATAATGCTAAGGAAAAACTGAAAATTGGTACTGGGTGAAACCCATAGAGAAACATTAAGATGAAATTGATTATCATAAATAACTTCATGTTCATGTGTCTATTCTGTGTGAAATTGATGCTAACTATGTTTTACTCTTTCTGTTGTCAGCATTGTGTAAGTCATTTCAATAACTCATTCTGGAACCAGTCTCTCACCATTGCAGATTGCTGAGCCAGATGATTTATTGAAGAAGCTTATATTACAGGAGACAGTCCGGAGGAAAAAAAAAGACTGAGAAATACAGTATGTGGGCGGTTATATGATTGGCCCTCCTACTATCATGAATGCTGGTAATCATTACTGAATTGACATTTCAATTATGGATTAAAATTTCTCTTGATAAGTTGATTTCAGTCATATATTACTAAGTGGATGTTTGATTCTCCAAATGCCATCCATGGGTGCAATATCCATGTCTAAATTGTTCTGAGGGTCTAAATTTAAATCCAGCATCTAATTGCGAATTTGCTGATGTGAAGGTTAAATATTAAAACTTAATGGCAAAGTAAGAGTAACATATTGGATTGTTTACTCCCCTAAATTTTCCAAAGACTACCCTCACTTTAAAGAAAAAATTAATCAGTACTGCGAAGGGTTAATTAAGTGTCTATTTCTAGTAAGTTATTTTTTATTTTGAGGTAAATCCATCAAAATACAGTTTTAAAGGTATACAGTTTATGCACAGTGACATCTGTCTCTGCTATTTAACTGAATTATTGATCATGAAATACTGATAAGTATAAAACGTAATAACTGAAAAATAATATTATTAAATGATGATAACATTAGGATATTAAAAATGAGACTTGTAAGAAATTCAAAGGACATAATGTATTTTACTGATCAATTATTGCAAAACACAAGATATATGTCTGAACTTCCATTGTGCCACTTTACTATTTTATTTTGTTTAAAATCTTTAAATTATTTTCTGTTAATTTAAAAAAGTTAATTTATGTTGGTTTATTAGACATAATGAAAGTTCCTTCTCCTGAGAAGAGTAAGAAAAGGGAGAAAGTAATCATAAGAAAGTTTATTGATTTAAAACAAAAACTTACATTTCTCAATGGTCTGAATACAAATGCGCATTATTATCATTGCGCGAGGGGGGAAGGGATAAGAGGAGTAGAAATTCTAGAAGTTTTCTTGAAGATGGTTTAAAATGGAAAAAGTTGAAAGCAGATAATATAATGAAATATATTTGATTATATTATTTCATTAAATTACATTTATCACTATTCTCACTGTTGTAGAATCACATAAATGTGTTATTGTGATTTAAAAAAAAAATTAAAAAAAAAGAAATAACTGTAACAACAGTGTGAAGGAGTGCAATCTCTCTCTCCAAATTCTTTCCCTCTCGCTCTCAGTTTAAGTTTTTTAAGTGGGCTAAAACCATATCTCTAAATTGTTTTATTTTCTGTTGATTTTATTTTCTTTTATATGGAAAATGATGTGATTTGACAATAATGATAGATACAGTAATATGAAGGAAAGGTTCAAACAGCTTTCCTCATCATGATTAAAGATTTGTTATATTCAGAGGGCAATTTGAAGTGAAGTGTTCATACTAAAGATAAGAGATTTGGTTGAGTGTACATCTGAAAGAATCAATGTAGGTTCTAAAACTACCTAGAAATTATTAAATTAAAGTGATGATTTAAATTAAGCATCTTAGAAGCTTGACAGAGGCGACCCTGTATTTTGATTTGTTCTGATGGTTAGTCTTCACCAAGTGACAAGGTCTTTTGTGACCTTTGCTAAAGGAAAAAACATAATAACTTGAATGGAAATTAGTGAACTGTAAATGAGTTCAATTGTTGCATTTTACTTTTCATTTGGACAATTTCAATAGATTGTTGAACTTTGAATATTGCTTTGTGAATTAAACCATTTTGGAATGTCTCAATGTTTGAGCAGTTGTAGATGGCTCCATTGGCTGTGACGGTTCTCAGGTGATGTTCCCTGAACAAGGGAAAATAGCTGTTTGCTGATACCAGATTATTAAAGATTGGATAATAAGACTGAGCGGTACGGAGACCAGAGACAAGAGATGATGACCCAATGATGGGTAAAATTCTCCAGTGGCAAGAGGTGACGACCCAATGACGGGTAAAGTCTCTCCAATTGCAAAATGAGAGCTGCCTAAGACAGGGTTCCACTGCCCTGGAAACATGCCCAAGAAGGGTGAACTGGGTTTAAGGAAGTGGATGGATGCTTTTAGAAAAGTCTCACCCTGCTTCAGTCTCGCCCTGCTCAGCTTCTGTTCGGACGCTCTTGCTTACTGCTCTGCGCTTTTGCTCTATTGCTTTTATATTTTCATATTTTATCTCCTTTTATCAACTAATTTTAACGAATTTTAACTTAAACAAATCAGCACAGTGCTCAAAAGCTTGGATTACTACAAAAAAAAAAAAAAAGCAGAATTCTTTTATCCGACCAGCCTCCCACTGAAAGTTTTCATTCCAGGGAAGGGAAAACACAACTGCCTACATTCAAAAGGATAAGAGAAAATGCCTCTTCTGGAATCTACTTGCTGCACTAACTGCCACAGACTTTTACAAAGGATTGCAGTTCTTGAAACAAAGTTATTTACAGGACCACCAAACCAGGCGGAACACACAACAGAGCTTCGTCATGGACGCCCTCAGCATACAGCCGGTGAGTCCCATGAATCTAGTGCTCCTCGACAGGCCATACTGAGTGTAGAGAAACAAACCGATCGACTTACAAATCGATGGCAAAAACAGGGAGCGAGACCAAAAGGCACTCGAGACATCAGATTGTCACGAGCATCTCATATTGCCGCAGTAGCATCCTCTACCCCAGATACGGCTCTGACAAGGAATGCAAACACTGGTTTCCTACCACCGCCTATACATCTTGAGAACAGATTTGAAGTATTAATGAATGAGGAATCCCCAAATGTGATGAATGTGATCGAACACAGACTGAATCAGCCAGTAGCTAACACTGATGTGAACTGGCTCAAGGTCGAAGCAGACAGCGGCATTCAGCTCAGAGTGCAGCCGGGCCCAGGACTCTGATAGTGGGTGACTCCATAATCAGAAACATTAGCAGCAGGGATACAACTACATGCTGCCTTCCACAAGCAACAACCTCGGATGTAAACAGGGAACTTCAGAACATTCTGATGAAACATAAGACTGCAAATCGACTCATCATTCATGTGGGGAAGAATGATATTCATAAAGAGCAGTCAGAACTCCTTAAAAAGGATTTCAATGAACTTTTTGAAACACTTAAAAGACTGAAAGTTCAAACATTCATCAGTGGACCACTTCCAGCAAGAGGAACAAACAGGTTTTCACGGTTGTTTGGGCTTAATACATGGCTGCAAAAAATCTGCAATATAAAAGGAGTGAACTTCATTGACAACTTCAGTCTTTTCTGGAGTCAGAGGCAACTGTTTCAACAGGATGGCCACCACCCAAACAAACTTGGTTCAAGAGTGCTAAAGGACAATATCTACTTCTCCCTCAATCATCCTTCTGCAGTGTGTGCCAATCCACTCAATCTGAATGGCACACACACACCTGGACACAGTATGAATGACCACAGGACTTCACTTCAGCACCTGAATGGACATGCAGTTGACAAATCACACAAGGACAATGATAACACCACTCAGCCACAACAATTTCTGCTCATGGACACAATCTCATCTGAGCCCTGCCCACAAAGTTCACCACAGACAGACTGTGACATATTAGAACTGCTCCAAGATTCAGCACCCAAGGACGACTTTCTGGAAAACATCCAGGGAAACCAGGACAGCATATTACAGCCCCTCTCACCAGACATGTTATCCCTCTCTCCAGCATCTCCACATCTGTGTTTCTCAGAGAAAATGGAAGAACTGGTGTATGCTGGAACCAAACTATCCCACTCTTTTGCTGCAAGCCCCCAGATATCAAGCAAAAAAACGTCAGGCCCCTCAAGCACCTGTGGGCCCAGCTCGCCCTCCCCCCTCCTCCTGTGAGAGCTCTTCGACCTCTGCCACAATGCCAGGGCTCACACCCTCCTCCATCTGCTCGAGGTGAACCAAAAACAACTGATACCAGCTCTCAGTGATATGTGTTGGGTCCCTGCTATGATAACAGTAACTTTCTCAAATGTTTACAAAACAAGCGGGAACCCAGTGTGCCTGTATCAATCTCTATTGCTGTTCGATTACATCATAGAAAGTCTAAGACCTTCAAAAGCCGTACAGCAAACCCATCTAATCTGGTGCCTATTACACGCCAAACTAAGATTGCTGTGGGGACAAAAACTGTTAAGTTAGCACTTTTAAACATCCGCTCACTTAAAAATAAATCACTTCTAGTCAATGACTTAATTATCACATACAACCTGGATTTTATGTTTCTAAATGAAACTTGGCTAGAAGACAGCTGTAGTGCAACAGTCCTTAATGAAACATCCCTCCTAACTTTACTTATTTGAGTGTCTGCAGAGAAGGTAGACGAGGTGGGGGTTTAGCTGCTCTTTTTAAATATGTCTATCAATGTAAGCAAATATCATTTGGGAATTACCCGTCTTTCGAATATCTGGGTAGTGTGTTAAAAGGTGCTCCACGCATTTTACTTATCATTATTTACAGGCCTCCAAAATACTCTCCAGCCTTCGCTGAGGACTTTACAGAACTGTTATCAACAATTACCTCAGAGTTTGACTGTTTTGCCATTGCTGGAGACTTTAACATTCACATAGATAATGCAGAAAACAATATGACAAAAGAAATCATAACTGTTTTAAAAACTTTTGATCTGACTCAGCATGTACATGGACCCACACACAATCATGGACACACTCTAGATTTACTAATCAGTAAGGGTCTAAACATTTCATCGATTGTTATTAAGGATGTAGCACTGTCTGATCATTTCTGTGTTTTCTTTGATATATTGATCTCTCCTGCCATTGAAGCTAGATCTGTGTCTGTCAAGAAGAGATGCTTAAATGAGAACATTAGTGTACTATTTATGAAGGCTATATCTTTAACACCAAGTATATCTGCTGACTCTGTTGATTTTCTCCTTGATTCTTTTAACTCAAAAGTTAAAAGTGTAATTGATGATATTGCTCCTGTGAAAGTCAGGAAGAAGAGTGGCAGACAAAAAGCGTCTTGGAGAAACTCAACAGCAGTGCAAAATATGAAAAGACAATGCAGAAAAGCAGAGCGCATGTGGCGGAAGACAAAACTTGTAGTCCATTATAACATCTACAAAGACAGCATCCATGCTTTTAATATGGAACTAGGCAAAGCTAGACAGACTTTCTTCTCGAATATTATAAACAGCAACTTAAACAACACACGCACTCTTTTTGCGACTGTAGAGAGACTGACAAACCCCCAAGCCAGATTCCCAGTGAATTGCTCTCAGACAGCAAGTGCAATGAGTTTGCTTCTTTCTTCTCTGAAAAAATCAATAATATCAGAAAGGTGATCAGCACATCCTTGAGTTGTGCTGGGGTCAGACAAATCAAACCACAACCTGAGAAAGTAGTTACTATGTCTGATTTCAAAGAAATTGATGGCAAAATTTTGGAAGAAACCGTACAGCACCTTAAAACATCAACCTGCGCCCTTGATGCACTTCCCACATCTTTTTCAAAAGTGTGTTCAACTGTTTAGAAGCAGATCTCCTAGAAGTGATAAACTCTTCACTTCTCTCTGGGAGTTTTCCAAACTCCCTGAAAACTGCAGTTGTCAATCCCCTCTTGAAAAAGAGCAATCTGGATAAGACCATATTAAGCAACTATAGACCGATCTCAAATCTTCCTTTCATAGGCAAGATCATTGAAAAAGTTGTCTTCAATCAGCTGAACAAATTCTTGAACTCAAATGGATACTTTGACAATTTTCAATCTGGTTTCCGATCGCATCACAGCACAGAGACAGCGCTCATAAAGATAATAAACGATATTCGCTTAAATACTGATACAGGCAAATTATCAGTACTGGTACTACTCGACCTCAGTGCTGCATTTGACACTGTTGATCACAACATACTTCTTGACAGGCTGGAAAACTGGGTGGGGCTTTCTGGGATGGTCCTAAAATGGTTCAGGTCATACTTAGAAGGGAGAGGTTATTATGTGAGTATAGGAGACCATAAGTCTGAGTGGACGTCCATGACATGCGGAGTCCCTCAAGGCTCAATTATTGCGCCACTCCTGTTCAACCTGTATATGCTCCCAATGAGCCAAATAATGAGAAAGAACCACATTTCTTACCACAGCTATGCAGACGACACACAGATCTACTTAGCCCTATCACCTAACGATTACAGCCCCATTGACTCCCTGTGCCAATGCATTGATGAAGTTAACAGTTGGATGTGCCAAAACTTTCTTCAGTTAAACAAAGACAAAACTGAAGTCATTGTGTTTGGAAACAAAGATGACGTTCTGAAGGTGAATGCATACCTTGACGCTAGGGGTCAAACAACTAAAAATCAAGTCAGGAATCTTGGTGTGTCTCTACAGTCAGACCTTAGTTTCAGTAGTCATGTCAAAGCAATAACTAAATCAGCATACTATCATCTGAAAAATATTGCAAGAATTAGATGCTTTGTTTCCAGTCAAGACCTAGAGAAACTTGTGCATGCTTTCATCACCAGCAGGGTGGATTATTGTAATGGACTCCTCACTGGCCTTCCCAAAAAGACCATAAGACAGTTGCAGCTCATACAGAATGCTGCTGCCAGGATTCTGAGCAGAACCAGAAAATATGAACATATCACACCAGTCCTCAGGTCTTTACACTGGCTCCCAGTTACATTTAGGATTGATTTTAAAGTATTATTACTGGTATATAAATCACACAATAGGCTAGGACCTCAATATATTGCAGATATGCTCACTGAATATAAACCCAACAGATCACTCAGATAATTAGGATCACATCAGCTAGAAATACCAAGGGTTCACTCTAAGCAAGGAGAGTCTGTTTTTAGCTTTTATGCCAGCCGCAGCTGGAACCAGCTTCCAGAAGAGATCAGATGTGCTCCTACAGTAGTCACATTCAAATCCAGACTCAAAACACATCTGTTTAGCTGTGCATTTACTGAATGAGCACTGTGCCACTGTGTGTCCGACTGTTTGTACTGTATTTTATTTTATTCTAAACTGTTTCAATTATTCTTATTTTTTATTCTTATTTTAATCTCTTCTATGTAAAGCACTTTGAATTACCATTGTGTATGAAATGTGCTATATAAATAAACTTGCCTTGCCTTGCCTAGAAAAGAAGCATCAAAAGGGAGGTCTAGAAGAAACCTGCCAGAAGTTGTGAGTTCCACTCAACCCTACTGTGTCTTAATAACCGCTTTATTAAAATATTTTATCACAGCAATGAATAACAAGCATTCTATCACTGTGTTATCAGGGGATCACACCCTGGGTAGAAGATCAATTATAGATTGATTTTGGAGGTAAAGCTTTGAGAACCGTTGCATACAAAGAAATGCCTAAATTATTAAAGAAGTATTAAGCAAACCATGGACTGTTTGCATGATGAAGGGTTAAAAAATTATTTTTGTTTATGCTTTTATTGAACTCATGTACATTTTAATAATAATGAAGAAGGGAAAAAGAAAACATGGTGGTGACTAAAAATTAACATGGCCTGATTGCCAAAAGAAATGGGGTGCAAAATTAACTAAAATTAATATAATATCTGGATAATAACATTGTGGAAGGAATAAGATTCTGTTGTGTGTGATCATTGGAAAAATAATTTTGGATTCGAGCAACAGTAAAGCAGATGACTTTGATCGATGTGAATGGCCCAATGCAATGGCAACTACCCTGAATGGACAGAAAAAACAACTTGGGAGGAAATTGATTCCTTCAATGAATATATAAGAAGATATGAAGAACCACGCCCTGGGTGTAAGTGCTGGCTAACCTCTCCCCAAAGGGTGACCCTCTACGATGCGCAAAGTATCTGGGTTGAAGACATCTACACTACAAGCAAGAACTCTTAAAATTAAGATAAATATTTTGTTTGATACACTCTACATAACTGTGACAACCAAAAACAAGGCCGAACCAGGAGCACGCACATGCTTAAATATGTTAATTTGTGACTATAAAGTCACAGAGGAGGGAATATGTAGTATATTTTTATCAAGTTAATCAGGAGTAATCAATGAAAACATTGTTGATTTGTACCACAGTTATGTCTGACGGGCAAACATGCAGTTTACTGTGTGTGTAAAGGCCTGTGGACGGTGATGGAATGTGTGCTCAACATATGTGTAACTATTTGACGGTGTGTGCAGAAACAGAAATAGCTCTTACATGTGTGCTCTCATGACTGCTGAGAAAATATATGGTGAGGGTGTTTACTTCTAAAAATAAGCTGACCAGGGCTAAAGCACAGAGGACTGTATATAATGAACCAAACCTAGAGATGAGTCAGTTGTTGTTGCTGTGGTTTCATTGCAGGTAACTCGGCTTTATGGTATGATAATAAAGTCTATTCTTCTGAAATCAAAACCCCAAAGATGTTGAGTGATTTTTCACAAAATTGGCAGAAACTACTACTACAACTTCTCTTTGAAAGGTTTCCAAAAGACAATCAGATTTCCATGACTCGAATACAAACACATTTCATCTTAATCCAGGAACATGCTACACAAAGTCATAGTACCACCGATTTAACCTTCTGAAATGTACAGAATGCATTTAAATCCACGATTTATACAATACCTAGGCTTGCTAGGTAATTCTGACAATTGCTTTGAACTGTGGTAAATTGTATAACTGACAAATTAATGATTATAGACTGACATACCTGTTTTATCCATGTTGTATAACCTATTAATTAACCAGTATGATTTGTAACCAGGGATTTTCATGTTTTGATACCTACACATATAATATCCATAAAAAATGCCATGTTTAGTATGTAAACGTGCGCTGGCATATGCAAAGAAAGCTGATGACAATGAATGTCATGCCTCTTGTACCATTTTCAAGTGGTGGGAGAGTGAAGGAAATTCCTCCATCAGCTGGTTCGATCAGAAAGCCTTCAGCTTCCCTGCCACACATTTTGACAACTCCAGCACATGTTTGAAGTGAATAAGGGGAGGAGTTGCTCTAAACATCAAACAGTTTGAAGAAATCTGACTTGACGGGCCGATTATGAGGGAACACTTGCACTAAACACATCTTGGCACATGATTTCGGTGGCTGCCCTTTACCACAGATCTCGGTGCAGCTAGATATCATGTTGGATGTTAGCAAAGCATCATTGTCGCCTTCTTCTCCACAATCCACTTGAAGAATGGCCCATTTTGGGCATTTGAGGAGGTGGACCAGGGTGCATGGCAGTAACGTGCCAATTGCTTTTACACTCATTGCAGTTGACGGCAACTTTACAATCCTTGGCTAAGTGTGTTATAGATATGCAACATTTGGAGCATATTCCATTCTCGTGAAGTAAGGCTTTCCTGTCTTCAATGGATTTAGCTCTGAAGGTGTGACATTTCCTTAAAGAGTGAGGTTTGTTGTGTGTTGGACAGTTCTTTCCTGGATTTTCTACCCTCCTTTGGGAGGTGTTTGTATTGAGGTTATTGTCACTGGAAATTTCTGTCTTGCGAGCTAAAAATGGAATTTTCGCCATTCTAGGAATAGGTCTATTAGGAGCGAAGCTGCTGCGGGAAAGCGAGAAACTGGGGTAATTTCTAATTCACGCCTCATAGCAAATGAAATCCACAAAGAATGAGAAAGGGGGAAAGAGGTTGTTGTGTTGTACTTTGAACCTGGAGCCCTGATTGATACATTTCTCTTGTAGACTGTGTGGAAGTTTGGCTACAACCGGACTAATACCCCGAGCAGTGTCCAGAAAAGCAAACCCAGGTAAGTATCCATCCTCTTTTGCAGACAGAATTTCCATAAGGAGACCTCCCAGCTCTATAAATCTCACGAGTCATTATTGTAAATTTTTATGAACATGTCCAATTTCTTGAAGAGAGCATCTTCAATAACCTCAGGTGAATTATAATATTCGGTCAGCCTTTCCCATGCTTTCCTGATGGCTAATTGGGGGTTGTTAACTTGCATTGTGAATTCTGTTAACATAATGGCTTAATTCTTTGCCTAGCCACTTGGTTAGGAGATCCAACTTCTCACTAGCTGACATATCTAGACCTCTGATAGCATTTTGGATTGAAGACTTCCAAGCTCTGAAATGTTCTGGTTTGTCATCGAATTGACTGAGCCCCATTGTCACCAGTTCGCGATGTGCTATGAATTTCACAAATTCTGTCATAGGAGGGCTTTTATTTGCCTCCTCATTGCTGGGGAGAATAAGGTTGAACCATAGCATTCATTATATGGGTGCTTAGACGAGTATGTGGCCACTGTTCGTCACAAGTCTCAGGTATATTAGGACTTAACTTGAGGCGAAAAACAGGAATCAGACCCTGTGGTGCCTTCTTTGGGCAGTTTGACATTTCCTTGAGGATGAAGGAGTGGTGACGATTCAAATGGTGTGTACCTTTTGAAGAAGCTTTGCTCTTCCTTGGTAGGTGTAATGTCATTATGTTGAAAATTGTTTTGTAACTCGGCCTGCTGGATGACATAGTCACTTGTACGTTGTGCGCTTTCTCCCTTTAATGATGATTTTATACTTCTGTTATCGGGAATTTTCGTCTGTTCCTCAACTGCCTCTACTATCTCTGCCTGTGCTATGGCTTTTAGTAGCCTCCCTTTGCAGAGTTAATGCATCCAATGCTCAATTTTTTATTTAGTCTCTTCTTTGGCATAGTATGCATTAACTTTAGCTGCTTCTGCCCGTGCACTGGCCGATGATGCTGATGTGCGGTTACTACTTGAGCTTGACTGAGAGGCTCTGTCGCTCTCTTTGTGTTTGTCTGAGTGAATAAGGAACAGGTGAGCAGGTAATCAGAGTCAGTACGGGGATTATGGGAAATGGAGTTCACGGTGGATGCTCTGTCATGATGAGTTGCATTCCGGTGATGGCGACCTCCGGTGGTCGATAGGGGAATCTTCACTGGCGTTCATGACAGAGCACCAACCCCCCCCCACCCCATCAGAGGCTCCTGACATGAGAGCACATCTGACGTCGGGGTCTCCCTCGATATCGAGGGGCCGGTTTCTCCGGGTGAGTCTGATGAAATTCAGCGATGACATTGGGGTCGACGATATCATCCGCTTTGACCCAGGACCTTTTCTCCGGACGTACACCTACAGTCTACCAGATATTGGATCTGGCTACCCTGACGTCTGGAATCTAGCAGATCTCGTACCAGGAAAGCCTCTTCACCATCCATGATCATAGGTAGGGGCCAGGGTCACTGCCTTCCTCTTCCAACCTCGGACCACTGGCAGGTTTCAGCACAAAGACATGGAAAGTGGGAGATATATGATAATTAGCAGGTAAATGCAGACAATAAGACACAGGATTAATTTGTCTTAGGATTTTTAAGGGACCCACATACCTGGGACTGAGTTTCTAGTAGGGTAAGCGAAGAAGAAGGTCCAGTGTAGAAAGCCACACCCAATGTCCGGGAGTATAGCTGGGACTGGGATGTTGATGGTCAGCTTGCTCCTTTACCCTGTTTATGACACGTTGTAGGTCCCACACAGCCTCACTGCGTTGGAACCAGTTATTCACAGCAGGCTCTTCGGACTGTTCACCAGACCAAGGAAACAGAGGAGGCTGGTATCCCAGAACACACTGAAAGGGTGTTAACGTAGTGGAGGGTTTGAGGAGCGAGTTCTATGCCCAGGGAAAAAAGCGGCTCCAGTTGGTTTGATTTTGTTGACTGTACATGCATAGGAATTTAGTGAGTTCTTGATTCAGACATTCCGTTTGGCCATTGGACTGAGGGTGGTAACCTGAAGTGAGATTTATGTTGACATTAAGTGATCAAAAGAAGGCTGTCCAAACCCTGGATGTAAACAGAGGGCCTCAGTCAGAGACAATGTCTTCAGGAATACCATAATAGCGGAACGCATAATGAAAGATGTGTTCTGTGGTTTCGAAAGCTGATGGGAGATTTGCCAGGGGTATGAGACAACATGCCTTAGAGAAACAATCAATGAGAGTTAGGATAGTGGTGTTACCTTGAGAGATAGGGAGATCAGTGACAAAATCAATGGTGATGTGGGACCATGGGCATTGTGGTATGGGTAGGGGTTGTAGTAGTCCTGCCGGGGATTATCTATGGGTCTTCACTGTGGAGCAGGTGTGACAGGTATTCACGAAAGTAGTGGTGTCCACCTGTAACATTTCCCACCAGAACCGATTCCTTAATAAGCAAACAGCTGATGTAATACCTGGATGACCAGAACTTGTGGAGGAGTGTACCCAGTTTATATTATTACATTTTCTTGTAGCCTAGGTGGTACAAACGTTCGGTTGGGCAGGCATTCTGGAGGCGGTAGGTCTTGTGCGTGGGCCTGAGAGATTTCGGACATGATGTCCCACTGGACTAGGGCTAGAATCAGTGTAGGTGAAATGATGGGCTCCAGAGAGGGATTCTGAAGAGTGCTGTCATACTGATGGGAAAGCGAGTCGGCTTTGACATTCTTGATCCTGGAAGATAGGTAATAGAAAAGTTGAATCGAGTGAAGAACAGTGCCCATCTGGCCTCTCTGGGATTTAGTCTCTTGGCTGAGCGCAGGTATTCCAGGTTGCGATGATCCGTTAATACCAGAAATGGATGACTGGCACCCTCCAGCAAGTGTTGCCATTCACCAAATGCTGTCTTCATAGCTAGTAGTTCACTATTGCCCACATCATAATTATGTTCAGCAGAGGAAAGTTTGCGTGAGTAGTAAGCACATGGAAAACGTTTAGAAGGATTACCTTGGCATTGAGAGTTGATAGTGCCAATGCCAGAGTTAGATGCATCCACTTCTACCACTGTTCCTTGACAGTAACAGGTTGAGGCCAGTTTAGAACTGCCGTACTTTCCCTCGTCCTTAGACACACCTTCTGGACTGAAGATATAACCGAGGAAGGACACGGATGTTTGGTGGAATTCACACTTCTCTGCTTTGGCATATAATTTGTGTTCCATGAGATGTTTCAGAACAGCCCGGACCTGCTTGATGTGTTCCTCCAAGATGTCTGAATAAACCAAGATATCATCGATATATACAATCAAGCACTGGTTCGACATGTCTCTGAATACGTCATTTATGAAAGATTGGAACACAGACAGACTATTGGAGATATTCGTAGTGCCTGCTGCTGGTGGAGAAAGTTGTTTTCCTCAACTTTTTTTCCTTCTCGAATACGAATGAGGTTGTAAGCACAGCTAAGATCCAGCTTGGTAAAAAACTCAGCAGATTTTAGATGTTCCAATGCTGCAGGAACCAAAGGCAATGGATATCTTAATTTAACAGTTATATCATTCACACCACGATAATCTATACAGGGACGAAGACCCCCATCCTTCTTACCAACGAAGAAGAAGCCTGCTGCTGTTGGTGAAGTGGATGGACGGATGAAACCCTTGGCCAGTTCCTCTTCAATGTATGATCTCATTGCTTTGGCCTCTGGTTCAGACAGGGAGAAGATTTTGCCTCTAGGAGGCATAGTATCAGGTGACAGATTAATGGCACAGTCACTGGGTCGGTGCAGCGGTAGTTGTGAGGCTTTGGTTTTGCAAAAGGTTTCAATTAAATCAGCATACTCAGAAGGTACCTGTGGTATTTTGTTGGTCACATTAGTCATCTTCGTGGTTCTCACAGGCATGGGGTTGATAGTTTTTAGACACTTGGAAGAGCAGTTATAGTCCCATCGCATTGAAATTTGAATTGAAATTAAATTTGCTCAGGTGAATTACAGAGGTTTTTGGCACAGCTGAAGTGAACTCTCTCATGTGCTTCTACTCCCATACATAAACTACTTCCTGTATGAAAGGCTGCAATACCTAACTCACCCACTAGATTTCCTCAGCAATATATAAAGAATACATGTCCAAAGAACAAATGAGAAATTATGGATTGAAGGATGGGCGGACGGATGGAAAGTCAGATCAATAGAGAGATATAATTGTGCAGTGTAAATGATTTTGTAAAGTAGATTTAGTCCAAAAATATGATTGTGATTAATATTTTGGTTTGTTTATATGTGTGTGCATGTCACTGGATGCCTCGTGTCAGGATGAGGAAAACTAAGAGAGTGTTTCAAGCTGATGTGTTAGAAATTATACATATACAAACATTACAAATATTTGAAAAAAAATCACTGAGTTTTAAATGTGTCAGTATATTTCTCTTAAGTCAGTCCAAATGCCTTATTTAGCACATTACAGATGATTGTGACAACTGTCCCGTGGCAGTGTTACAACTGTACCTGGTATAGGGGCACTTGTAACAAAAATGCTCCTTGTCTTCAAACACTAATTGAAGAAAATAGGAACCATGTACTGTATGCAGGTTTTTGGTATTTATTTTGTTAGTACGTATTTTGTTAGATTAAGATATCTCGTGAAAAAATGGCATGTTTATTCTGCTCTGTATTTGTGCAGTAGGCAGTGTCGGCCCTACCTATTAAGCAACATATGCGGCTGCATATGGCCCCTGCAGTGACAAGTGCGCCCCTACCATGGGTTCAGTATAGCCAAATAATTATTTGCAATAAATGTAAATATCACTGGGCACACAGCCCAGCTATATGCATGCCAAAAGTCAGATGGAACCTGTAAAAAATATTAAAATATTTCATTCGTTCTGAAGAAAAGATGTCGAGAGATAAGTAAGTGAATTTGACAAATTCTAGCATAAGATCTGATGTGGCGACAATAGTAAGACAACTGGTTCATTTTGTGGGCAATACGGTTTAAGTCCACCATTTGCCAATTTCACTATTCTCCCTCTTATCGGTCCATGTAATCGAGAACCGACAGGACAACACACCATCAGGAAGTAATTTATTTTAAATAAAAATTAACATAAAAAGTGTAAATAAAGTGTTTAAGGGCAATGTTATAGCCTATCACTAAAAGTAAACACTGTGATCTTGTTGTGATCGGAGGGCACACCTGCCTGGTTGTGCATTGCAGAGAAGGAGGTAGACAGGTGCAAGCATGCCTTTGCCGGTCTGGAATGCATGGTTGGTTCATTTTCTAGCGGTTCGTCATCTCACAGGCTGGAAAGCGAGGCAGCGGTGACTATTTCCTGAACCTGAAAACTGGTGGACTGGTCATCGGGAGCACCAGTGGTTTCCCGGTGTGCTGCTGGGTAATTTAGGCCGTTGCTGCGCAAGTACCGACCCATCCAATATAGACGGGCCGCCCTGGGCTCAAACATGCCTGTGCAGACCCCATTACAGAGTGAATATTAAAAAAAATGTGTATGGTAAAGCCAATCCAAAGGCTTTTATTGTGGAAAAACTGAAATGTCTTTTATTTTGAAATTACTGACTCTTCATGATGCATTTCCATGTGTGCACTAGGGATGGGCGGATCGATCCTAAAAGTATCGAGACTTCTGATACTGATGTTGTATCAAAAATATTGATCCTCACACAAAAATATCTATTGTAAATAATGTTATATTTTTTTTAACTAGGGATATTATTAGTTGGCTACCATGAATAATGATCATAAGCTTCAAAGTGAAATAAAAAGGATTAGGTTATATTAGCAAATACTTGTGCAGAATGAGAACTAATTTCTTCCGCTCATCTTAACGTTCATAAATGCTGAAAAACACAAGTAGACAAGCGCTTGAGCCGTCACAAGACTCGTTCAAACAAGAGGGATCAGTGGCTTGTAGAGTTAATGAGTGAAAATCAGAGAAACAGCTTCTGGTGTCTCTAGTCTAGGGCATATGCAGGCATAAGTTGTATGCCCTCCTATCTGTTTAAGGATTTTGCGTTTGCCACCTGAAACAAGTGATGATACACGTGGCCGCCAGAACAACAAGCTTTTGACCCAGAACTTTTTCAATCTATTAACACGATGCTGCAGCACCGTTGTGTGAATTGTGTTTTATTATTATTATTGTAAAATTTTTACAGAGATTCTCTCTAAATGCGCACGGAGATGCACTGGGGAGCACTGGTAAGACAGACAGTTTGGCTAAGCTGATCCACCAATAAGAACATTCATTTCGGACGCGATTGGATATTTGCTAACCAATCATATTTTCCATTTCCATTCCAATCATATTTCCACATTTCCAACATCTGACACACAAGCATTCCTGGAGAAACTATAATTTGCACTGCATATTTATTTCCCTGCTAAACATAAATATATGTATATACATTTAAATGTAACTTATGCAATTAAACTTTGTGAAAATACTGCATGTTACTGCAACCCTGATTTTGATGCTCTTTTTTTCTTCTTTTTTTGCCCTTAATTGCTGTCCATGGTGCCTTTTTCTCATTATATCAAATAAGTAAAATGTATATTTCTAAGTAGGAAAACAATTTCACTCTACACTGAAAAGCACATAATAGTACACAAAGAATAAAAAAAAAAAATAACAATAAATATTTATTTAGGCTATATATGGTAATACAATATAACGTATTAACGTGAACATTACTACTCTCATATTATACTTAACAGTTTATTGCGTATTATGAATTAATTTATTATTTATAATAATAATAAAGTATAAACAATTTTCATTGTAGATCAATAAAAGGAACAATAATGTCACCTATTAATTTATATACATATTTAACATGAAGTTACTATACCAATGTTCTTAGCAGTGTACTCTACACCATGCCAGCAAGAAACTTAAACTCTTACACATTTTACATGAACTGTATATAAATGTTAATTAATTTTAGAGATCGGGTGCATGCGTTTTTTTATAAATTTTTATAAATTCACTGCATGCCCACCACTTCAGACTTAACACCACTGCTTCTTCAGTAAATTCATGCTAAAATAACAACATATCTAAAGGTGACATTTCTTATAATTGTGTGCAATTGTTGTTAATAAGTAACAAAAAAAAAATAATAGTTAACCATGGTTTTACTAAAGTAATATTGTAGTCCGCCCCCGGACATACATTCAGGTCCATAACTATTGGGACATCGACACAATTCTAATCTTTTTGGCTCTATACACCACCACAATGCACACTGCAGACTTTCAGCTTTAATTTGAGGGTATTTACATCCAAATCAGGTGAACGGTGTAGGAATTACAACTGTTTGTATATGCGCCTCCCACTTTTTAAGGGACCAAAAGTAATGGGACAGATTAACAATCATAAATCAAACTTTCACTTTTTAATACTTGGTTGCAAATCCTTTGCAGTCAATTACAGCCTGAAGTCTGGAATGCATAGACATCACCAGACGCTGGGTTTCATTCCTAGTGATGCTCTGCCAGGCCTCTACTGCAACTGTCTTCAGTTCCTGCTTGTTCTTGGGGCATTTTCCCTTCAGTTTTGTCTTCAGCAAGTGAAATGCACGCTCAATCAGATTCAGGTCAGGTGATTGACTTGGCCATTGCATAACATTCCACTTCTTTCCCTTAAAAAACTCTTTGGTTGCTTTCGCAGTATGCTTCGGGTCATTGTCCATCTGTATTGTGAAGCGCCGTCCAATGAGTTCTGAAGCATTTGGCTGAATATGAGCAGATAATATTGCCCGAAACACTTCAGAATTCATCCTGCTGCTTTTGTCAGCAGTCACATCATCAGTAAATACAAGAGAACCAGTTCCATTGGCAGCCATACATGCCCACGCCATGACACTACCCACCACCATGCTTCACTGATGAGGTGGTATGCTTTGGATCATGAGCAGTTCCTTTCCTTCTCCATACTCTTCTCTTCCCATCACTCTGGTACAAGTTGATCTTTGTCTCATCTGTCCATAGGATGTTGTTCCAGAACTGTGAAAGTTTTTTTAGATGTTGTTTGGCAAACTCTAATCTGGCCTTCCTGTTTTTGAGGCTCACCAATGGTTTACATCTTGTGGTGAACCCTCTATATTCACTCTGGTGAAGTCTACTCTTGATTGTTGACTTTGACACACATACACCTACCTCCTGCAGCGTGTTCTTGATCTGGCCAACTGTTGTGAAGGGTGTTTTCTTCACCAGGGAAAGAATTCTTCGGTCATCCACCACAGTTGTTTTCCGTGGTCTTCCGGGACTTTTGGTGTTGCTGAGCTCACCGGTGCGTTCTTTCTTTTTAAGAATGTTCCAAACAGTTGATTTGGCCACACCTAATGTTTTTGCTATCTCTCTGATGGGTTTGTTTTGATTTTTCAGCCTAATGATGGCTTGCTTCACTGATAGTGACAGCTCTTTGGATCTCATATTGAGAGTTGACAGCAACAGATTCCAAATGCAAATAGCACACTTGAAATGAATTCTGGACCTTTTATCTGCTCCTTGTAAATGGGATAATGAGGGAATAACACACACCTGGCCATGGAACAGCTGAGCAGCCAATTGTCCCATTACTTTTGGTCCCTTAAAAAGTGGGAGGCACATATACAAACTGTTGTAATTCCTACACCATTCACCTGATTCGGATGTAAATACCCTTGTATTCATCTTGCACATCTTGTTCGTTTCATTTCAAATCCATTGTGGTGGTGTATAGAGCCAAAAAGATTAGAATTGTGTCGATGTCCCAATATTTATGGACCTGACTGTACGGGTATAAAGGCGGGGAAAAGCATCTGTTTCATTCAGGATTTTTCTGAGGAGCCAACAATGGTCCAGCGACGTGGCCGGGAGGAGACAACGTCTCGTTCCCTCCATCAGTTGCATCCGTAACATCTGTCGCTCACTTCGATGTTGTGTCGAAGAAGCGACACTAGGGGTCCAATTTAAATCACGCCATGCACTGAGCCGTGTACGTGTACTGCTGACACAGGAGTGGGCAGGCATTTAACGTGCCAAAGCGACCAGCTGTATCAGGCTGCACGTACTCTTCCCCAATGCCCCATAAAGTTGTCGAAAGCCTTCTGGTTCTTTACCCTTGTCAGGGGAACAAGGCGATGCTGCCAAGTCAGGGAACGGGCCGAGCCTAGCCAGGCTTCTTTTCTCTCAAGGTATTAGGTGTTTCCAACCCACTGCTCTGCATATGTCTGCCAGGGAGGTGCCTCTGGCCAGTGCCCATGAGGAAGCAACACTCCTTGTTGAGTGTGCTCTGACCCGCAAGGGGGGGCATGGCCTGGGTGCGATAGGCCAATGAAATGCCGTCCACCACCCAGTGGGAGAGCCTCTGTTGGAGACAGGGTTCCCTTTCTGCTGTCCACCAAAGCAGACAAAGAGCTGCTCAGAATGTCTAAAGCTCTGCGTGCAGTACAAGTAGGTATGCAAAGCACATACCGGACACAGCAACGGAGGGGCTGGCCTCACTACCTGGTCTCTGAAGGGCGTGGTAGGAACCTTGGGTACGTAGACCGGCTGCGGTCTTAGGATCACATGTGTGTCTGCCAGACTGAACTCCAGGCAAGTGTCGCTGACAGAGAACACTTGCAGGTCCCCGACCCTCATGATGGAGGCGAGCGGGATCAGCAGGGCCGTCTTTAGGGAAAGGGTCCTGAGTCCAACTGATTCTAGCGGTTTGAAGAGGGGTTTCTGAAGGCCCGAGAGGACCACTGAGAGATCCCAGGATGGGAAAAGGCTTGGCCGGGAGGGATTTACCCTCCGGGTGCCTCTTAGGAACCTGATAATCAAGTCATGCTTACCCAAAGACTTGCCGTCTACTGTGTCGTGGTGGGCTGCGATAGCGGCTACATACACCTTCAAGGTGGACGGCGACAGCCTCCTCTCCAACCTCTCCTGCAGAAATGAGAGCACTGACCTGACTGTGCAGCTTTGTGGGTCTTCGACCAATTTGCGAACAAGCACCACTTTAGGGTATAAAGTTGCCTGGTAAAAGGGGCTCTTGCTTGGTTGATCGTGTCTACAATGGCAGGTGGTAGATCAGCTAGATTTTCCGCATCACGTCCAGGGGCCAGACATGGAGATTCCAGAGGTCTGGGGCCGATGCCAGAGCGTGCCCCATCCCTGAGAAAGAAGGTCTTTCATCAGGGGAATTTGCCAGGGAGGGGCGAGGAGTACGAGGTCTGAGAACTAAGCACGGGTGGGCCAATAGGGAGCCACTAGAGTGACTTGTTCCTCGTCCTCCCTGACCTTGCACAGCACCTGTGCAAGAAGGCTCACTGGGGGAAATGCGTACTTGCACAGCCCCTGTGGGCCAGCTGTGTGCCAATGTGTCTGCCCCGAGGGGAGCCTCTGTTCGGGCATACCAGAGCAGGTAGGTCTGGGAGGCGAACAGATCTACCTGAGCCTTGCCGAACCATTCCCAAATCAGCTGGACAGACTGGGGGTGAAGCCTCCACTCTCCACTAGGCAAGTGTGGTCGTGATAACGCATCCGCTACCACATTGAGGTTGCCAGGGATGTGAGTGGCGCGCAGTGACTTGAGTCACTGATGGCTCCAAAGGAGGAGACGACGGGGGAGTTGTGACATGTGGCGGGAGCGTATACTGCTTTGGCGATTTATGTATGCTACCGCGGTGGTGCTGTCTGATCTGATCAAGACGTGTTTGCCCTGAACTAGTGGGCGAAACCTCCGCAGGGCAAAGAATACAGTCAACAACTCTAGGCAGTTGATGTGTCAGTGCATCGGGGCCCCTTTCTAATGGTCCGTGGCTGCGTACCTGTTACACACTGCGCCCGAACCCAATTTGGAGGCGTAGGTTGTGACCAGAACACGTCGGGACACCTGCTGCAAGGGGACTCCTGCCCGCAGAAAGCAGAGGTCTGTCCAGGGTTTGAATGTTTGGCGGCAGGCGGGGGTGACCATCACACGGTGCGGGCCGCGGCGCCATGCTCGTCTCGGAACTCGAGTCTGGAGCCAGTGCTGAAGTGGTCTCATATGCATCAACCCCAGCAGCGCAACCGCCCCGGAGGACGCCATATGCCCCTGGAGCCTCTTGAAAGGTTTTAAAGGGACTGCAGTGCCTGGCCTGAAGGCGGCGAGGCATTCCAGCACTGACTGCGCTCTCGTTGGTGAGGCATGCTGGCATTGAGACTGAGTCTCAATGCCAGAAAAGAGATGCTCTGATCCAAGTTGACATGAAGCCCTAAACGGCTGAGGTGCCTGAGCACCTGGTCCCAGTGGGCGCAGAGTAACTCTCGAGAGATGGCCAGGATGAGCCAGTCATCGAGGTAGTTGAGTATGTGGATGCCGGCTTCTCGGAGCGGGGCAAGGGCTGCCTCTGCAAACTTCATAAAGATGCGAGGGGACAGGGACATGCCGAAGGGGAGGACGCCTTCCGTCGTAGCGAACCGGTCAATGTCGAGGCAATATTGAGACATGGAAGTATGCGTTCTTCAGGTCTACCGCTGCGAACCAATCTAGATGCGGGACACAAATTAAGATGTGTTTTTGCGTGAGCATTTTGAACTGGAGTTTGTGCAAAGCCCGGTTGAAAACTCGCAAGTCCAAGATCGGTCGTAAGATGCTGCCTTTCTTGGGTACAATGAAGTAAGGGCTGTAGAAACCCTTCTTCATCTCGGTTGGAGGAACAGAATCTATCTCTTCTTTGAGTAAGAGGGTCGCGATTTCCGCTCGCAGGGAATTGGCATGTTCGCCGTGTACTGCGGTAAAGCGGACGCCCCCGAAGGGGGAGGGGGCCTGGCAAACTGAATTGCGTAACCGAGTCGGATGGGCCAGCCAGCGTGACGGGTTGGGAAGTGAAAGCCACGCATCCAAGCTGGGGGCACTAACGGGACGATTATTTTTGACATACCTGGCGGGGTTTAGCAGCGGGGTGGAGCAGGTAGTACAGCGTTGGGAGGCAAAGGTGCGTCCCGAGGCTCTGGTGCTGAGAAAAGACTCGAAGCACTTACCTTGCTCCGGACACCTGGCAGGGGCCGGGTTAGTGACTGAGGAGGAGGTCTGGTGGAGGCATCCTCTAGACTCATCTGAACCGGCCAGCCGGGGAACAGTCGTGTGGCTGAAGGTGGGGGGTCTGCATCCAGCATGCCGGGACTGTTGAGGTGTGGCGGCAGAGTGCCGTGAGAACGGCATTTGCGGGCTAGGTGACCCAGAGACAAAGGAAATAGCTCTATTATTGAGAATGTAGGCCCTGAGGGGTTGCGGCAAATGAAATAAATTCAAACAAGGATTTTCCTCCCAGCCCTCCACCGGGGGACGGATTGGTCTGCTTACCAGCTCCGGAGTGAACGTCTTGGTCTCTGGATCGATCGTCTCAAGAGCGCGGCAGCAGGTTTGCATCGGTGCAGGATGTGTGAGATGGCCTCCATCTGCTTTTTCACCGCGGAGAACTGCTCGGTGATATCCTCGACGGTGTCACCGAAGAGGCCGAACTGGGAGACACGGGCGTCAAGGAAGCTTTGTAGGCTTTGGCGGCCAGTGACGCCTACAGGCCTTGGAGGGGGTGGCGTTCTCAGGGCATAGGTGGATCGCAACTGCCCTATCCACCTGGGGAATCGCCGTGTACCCGTGGGCTGCTCTGCCATTGAGGGTAGTGAGAGCGGATGAGTGAGGGGCTTTCTGACGAGTGGAGGGGGTTGCTCTCTATGCAGTCGTCAGCTCATCATGCACCTCCGGGAAGAAAGGGACCGGGGGGCGTGGCTGTGTGGACGGAGGGTTCCAGTCCAACCCCATGCTAGCGGCTGGAAGCATGTCGGACATCTGGGCGTCAGCCTCAGCCTGGGCGTGCTGGCCCGAAGGCGGCAGCCCAGACGAGTCATCCGCTTCAGATGCCAGACCGCTCTCCAATGCAGCGGTCAAGCTCATTCAGCTCGGGGGGCTCCAGAGGATAGGCAGGCTGGCTATGAGGTGAGCCGCTGTTGCCTCGAGCCCGGACGGAAGTCAATGAGTGTGCCGGGGGCGGGTGGTTTGTGGGGGTGTACCCGGCGAAACCGAGCCCACTGCCATCCCCACGTCGCCTCCATAACCAGCCGCGTCATCCTCAATCCCGTGGGAAGAAGGAGCGAAGCGGGGGGCGGCTGGAGTGCTGTTCCTTCAGTTGAAAGAAAGCCAGGACCGCAACGTTGCCATGGTCATGTTCTCACAGTAAGAACATGAACCATCCACAAAAGCTGCCTCGGTGTGATCACAGCCCAGACACACGAGACAGCACCTGTGGCCGTCTGAAGCTGAGAGCACTCTAGCGCATCCAGGAACTACACAGCGGTGGAAAGGCATCTTTATAAAGTCCTGAAAAGGATGTTCAATGCCGCTGTGTATTGCTCTTTTAGAGGAAAATACTCTTTTAGAGAAAATCACTCTTTTAACAAACAACTCTTTTAGTTTGCGCTGTCGAAGTGCCCAGGGGCAAACTGCACTGACATGCAGAGAAGGAGAAAGCCGCTGAAGTGCGCCATAGATCCAACAGCAGATCGCTCAGAGGTAAGAGGAACAGGTGTGTGACTCGTAGCTCGCTGCATACACGACCATCGGCTCCGAAGTAAATTTCTGAATGAAACAGATGTATTTCCCTGCCTTTATACCCGTATGTCCGGGGGCGGGACATGCAAATTCTGTCTGCCAATTTCTCATTGGCCTTTTTTCATAGATCAGAGGTATATTCGGCGCTCAAGAGAGACCCCTAGTGTCGCTTCTTCGACACAACATCAAAGTGAGCGACAGTCGAGGAACCATGGTTAATTGTGTGGTATCTATGGTTTAACTATATACCAAGGTTAAACAATAGTTACTATAGTGAAATTGTTCATTTTTGTAAGGGTAAACAAAACAGAAGTCTAATCACAGTCTGGACACAGCTGTATTATCTTTTGAAAGAAGACACTTTGGGCTTTATTTCCCAAGTTTCAGAATTTATATATGTTGGTATTTTTTAAAGTTAGAGAAGCTGAAGTTTATAGTGATGGAAATATTTTGTGCTTAACATGTTTTTATAATCTAAAAAAACAATAATAAAAGTGCCAAGACAACTCAGAAATACAATGTTCTCAAAGTCACAAGTCTAAAGAAGTTATTGTAAACAGGCATATTGCAGGGCCGGGTCATGATTTTACACACCCGGCCCCTTATCAGGCTAATCAAGCCTCCGAGAGGGATAAAGGCCGACTGCGGCCGGTGGTGCGACAGAGAGAGAGCGTTTATGGGCAGCTGTCCGTCCTATGTGTGTGTTTGTGTCTTTTTGTTTTAGTTCTTTATTAAAAATATAATTTATATTGTCAAGCCAGTTCTCACCTCCTCCTTTCCATTGAACTGCTTTACAGTTATGTTTCAAATTTGAAGATGATCTAACAAAAAATGAGGTTCCTCCATGCTTTTTTCTCTGTAAAATTGCTGGAAGCGTACAGAGTAAAATTAAGTCTCCGCCCTTCAAGACGACACAAAATCTGACTGCACTGCATGGCTATTATGAATAAAACTATGCCCCATTTTTAAATATAGACTTTGGAGACAGGCTCGTTTTGTTTGTGAGACTAATATATAGTACTAATATTTGTATTCCTGGCACAAATAACTAAATTGCTGTTTCTGCAGCATTGCTATCGTGAAACAGAGCTCGCATATCAATGTTGAACCTTAGACCTTGGAAAAGATGTATAATTTGTTAACATTAATTACATTTATAGATGGTAAATTATTTGTTAAATGTTAAATTACCCATTTTATCCCAATTAATAAAAAAAACACATTTAACAGAAGTATCGGTATTGTATCGACAATATTGGACTTGAAATTATTGGTATTGGCTCGAAAAGAAAATAAGTGGTATCACCCATCCCTAGTGTACACAATGTACTTCTTGTGAACCAAGTTATTTGACATACAAATCACAATAATGGTGACAACCAAATACAACATATTAGAGTATATGTAAGTATAAGATTAGCTCTGAATAATCACAAAATGACAAATTCCTGTAAGTTACAACTAATACAATTACAGCAGCATATATAAAATCTGCAAAAAGGAAAGCTATGAACAGTACATAGTCATTTGCATAATTTATTCATACCGCAGGGAGCTGAAGTGCGGCTTGCTGAATAATAATCATACCTTATAAAAATACAGAAAATAAGTCATGAAAAATATTACTTTGTGGCTATTTGAGTCTTTCTTTGTTTAAAGGAAAGCAGAAACAGTGCTTGTTAAAGCATTGGTCTTTTCACTTTTTATCGAGAATAATTAGCTGGGGAAGGAATTAAAACACTGCGGATATAAAGACGCAACAAACTCAGAGCAAAAATATGAGCAATTAATCTGCAAAATATCTGCAAAGATCTATACTTTAAGAGTTATATTTATTTTGTTTTACATATATTTATATTTGTTTATATTTATATATATACATATTCTGGCCAACTTTGTTTTTTTATATAAACATTTACACAGTTATGTGGGTAATTGACATGAAATTTTAAGCATTGTCATCATTGTCCAGCTGTGTGACACTTTCTTAATCTAACTATTTTAAAAAACATATGATCTTGTATAGCTGTATACATACATAATATATTATGATTATACTTGTTGTTTCTACAAACCTCATATATGCACTTCTAGAATAAGTTGAATGGTGAATAAGATCTTTGAAATCTGAAAAAAATGCTGGCTTGTCACAGCACCTAAAATGCACACTTTCTCTTGTACATTGTACATGCAAATTTTAACCTAACATATGTATGTTGAGAAAAAAGTTTTCAGACATGTTATTTGTCTGAGCTACAAAGTTCTTATTTTAGTGCTTTCTCTTAAAAATCCACTCATCACATTTAAAGTGGTTTTATGTGTTTTAAAGTTATGATGATTTTTGCACTGTGGGGCCCGTTGTGATGATTAGCAGTCAATAAAAATGTCTTCTTTTTTTCAATAAAATAGTTTTTCATAGATCCATGAGCCGGTGTGGTGTGTTGCATGACAGGTTAATGGGCCACTCTGGGCCAGAATGTCCAGGGCCACTTTTTAGCCCCAGTCAGCCCCTGGCTCTCTCTAATGCCGTGCTTGGCATTTGAACACAGCAGTGACGAGGTACAATTATTACATGACACATCATGTTCGTCCCGCTGCCAGCAATTTAGTTAAGTTACATCACAACATTTATTAGATTAAATACTGTTTTATTATACACCAGGGTGCAAATAGCATATGCCACTATTTGCAGAAAGTGCCAATATAGTGGCGGGCCGTGTATTTTAAGTCTGGGTCTTCAGTGTGATTCATGCCATTAAGAAACAGTTTCACAGTTTCACAATGAATAAGACACCCTATGCATTTGGGCATTATACATTATGTCGCAGCTAGCTAGTAATACCAATTGACATTTTAAAAACACATCCACGCACGAAAGCCAGAACTTGAAATGACACTTAATATCAAGCAAGCATCATTTTAACTGCAGCATGACTGTTTTGTGAAATGAACGTCTCCCAAACAGACATTCAAAAATCATCATTTTTCATAAGAATCTACCAAGGAGGTCTATAATACCTTGAAAAATCTATCTAATAATATTTGCAATTTAAATGTTGCTTGCAATACATTTAGTTTCATCAGGGTACATGGTTATGCTGTGTTATGCATGAACCTACAAGTTGTAATTCTGATTTCAAGGTGCTTTCCATTGCACTTTTCCTAATAGGAAGTTGTAAAATCAGACTTTCCGAGTTGGAATACAGCACAACTTTTCAAAACTTGATCCGACACTGAATGCTCAAGCAGCCTAATATACAATTAGAATTTAAAATTATGTTGCTATAACAATGCTTAAAGCACTTACCAATTTGCTTGAAGTGAAAATCATCCCTCCTTTCCTTTTTAATTAATCAATCACACGATCATGCAGAACATCTTAGATTTTTAAATCCATAAGGATCTCTTTCTCAACAGCAATACCAGCAGTGATGACAGCCAACTCATCAGACAGCTTGATCTTACTCTTTTCATTCTTGAATTACATTCATCACTTGCGTCACTCAAGGCCAGCTAGAAGGCCTCCACCGGGACATATCCTAAAGATCACACCCACCAATCTGATTGGCTGATGTATCTGACAATCTGAATTTAGTTTCTCATTTATTTGCACTGTTGAGAGATTCTGAAGCAATTCTGACAAGGTGGAGCTCAAACTTACGTGCTGCTTTGGGCATGCGATTTGTGAAACAGTTGTCACACTTTGCTTGTAAGCATCAAGGAATAAATTCTGACTGGATAAACTTTTTGTATTTGTTTGTAGATTAATTAAAAGTGGAAAGTGATTAAAATACATAGGCAAAAAGGTGATTGTGAATGAAAGGATGAAAAATATTTATTTATTTGGCATGTTAGACCAGCCGAGAAGGCTTTGCTGGCCCTGAGAATTCGCCACTGTGCAAATATCATCTACTGTAAGCTACCATACCTTAATTTTTTGTTTTAATATTTAATCTTTTAATTCTTTCTTATTCATTTTCACAGAATTTGTGCATGTGATATGTGTGTATTTAAAAAAATATATATAATAAGTAGGGCTGTCAATCGATTAAAATTTGTAATCGAATTAATGACATGGTGTCCCGATTAATTAATCGCGATTAATTGCATATATAAATATTTGCTGAGAAAGCCCCTCATATAACAGTAACTCAATATATAATGATTATACATATTTATATCAATATATAATTATACATAGTTACCTTTAAATATTTAAAATTATATATATATATATATATATATATATATATATATATATATATATATATATATATATATATATATATATATTTCACATAATTAAAATGCTTTACATTCCTGTAGCAGAAGAGTTAATCATTGATAAGACAATACATTGTATTCTAAGGCTTTAGAATACAATGTATTGTTTACTACCATATTATTGATCATAAGTCAATCATTGGCATACAGTTCACAGCAATCCATTTCACAAGTGAATTTGTCAATCAGTTGGAGATTTATTATGAGGGCTTGTTTAAGGGCCCGTCAATTTACACCTATGTTAGACGTCTCGGGTGTGTTGCGTCATAAACATAAAATGTTTTGGTCACTGTGCCAAGTTAAATATAGTTTAATACTCAATCTTTAAACACATCTTGAGATCCCTTAGATTGCATTTGCGCTCCGAGTGTTTTGAACGCAAGAACGCAAGTATGTTTTTGGTGTTCTGCCTACTGAATATTTTCTTCACTGTATAAACTGCACGTTGCTCATACAGCTGAAATTTCACTTACTGCCCTCTGGAGTAAACAGGTGGTACTGCAAGCTTGCATTTCTCAGGAATATTCCTTGTTATGGTCCGTGGGCATGCGATTAATTGCGTAAATTTTTTTAACTAATTAATTAATTGCACAGAATTAACGCGTTAAATCGACAGCCCTAATAATACGTTTATCTGTGCTGATAAACTAGTTGATAGATTTGCATTTTTAAGCTTTATGCTTTTGAAAAATAATACTTGTTTATCTGCACAATTTAAACTTGTTGAGTTATTGAAGCTGGATGTGTTAAGAGGTGTACTGTAGGTAAGGGGGCCCCATTTTGAAAATCTGCTTAGGGCCCCCAAAATGCTCGATAGGTATCGGTCGTGTTAAATAATTTGGATAAAAACTTTATCACGGCCTATTTACAACATGAAATTACAACATAATTGTGTTTGCTGTGGGCCTAGATGTAATGAGTCATTCACTACAGCAAACTGCTGATGAACGGATGAATGAGCTGCTGTGCGTGTATTGCAGTGCTATCAATTCTTCATGTAAAAGCACTTACAGTTGTATACTCTACCCCTCCATCACATACAGACAGCCAGCCATTTGCAGAGAGGAGGCAATGCTCGCTGTGCATACTGTCTAAATGCGAATTCTCATTGAAATCTCTTTAAAAAAACATGAATACAACCACTTCAATAGCCAACTATTGTAATTTGTTAAAAGAAATGAACATACACAATTTACTAATAAGATCGGAAGTGAAGCTACATAATTTACCGCTATAGATATGTAGCCTTTTTATAGCACGCATGACAAATCCGACGGGGGAAATAATGATTTAGCTAACAACCAAAACCAAAAATAATGCGATGCTCAATTATTGGATGCAACAAACGTTTTAATAAAAACACAAAACACCTTACGGTACATAGAAGGCTACACGTGCACATTTCTTATTCACACGTTCACATAGGCTACCTCTCTCGCTCTGTCTCGCTCTCTCTCTCTCTCGCACACACACAAATACACACGCATCATCCTCTAGGTTTATTATTTTGTGGCTCAGGTTTGTCGATCTGCCTAATCTAACGTGTCCAGCTTCCTAGAAACGGCTTGTTCTTCGACAGCCTTGTCTTTATTTTACACCGTAGTATGGTAAATGGAAAGATCGTAGCTAAGAAACGAGCACCACAAACGGATGCTGTGTATCTTCCGTTCCGCTCACAATCAATCAAACTCACGCTCGTTGTGAGTCATAAATCTTATTTACTTTTATTTTTTGAACAGCAGAGCATACATTTGCATTTTAGCATATCATTTGCCTTTTATCACACATTTCACTACTATAGAGCAGAAAGAAATTCCTTCTCACCTATTCATTCCCGCCCTGTGTTCGAGGGATGCTCCAGCCCCGGCCGCTGCGCCATTCGCGGGCTTCATGAGCTGTCCAGAGCCCGGCGGTGCTGAAACCGACATCCCCACTACAGTGCCCCCTTCACCGCCCTCCAGGCTGGCCTCATTACCCATGTCTGAATCTACCGTGCAGGCCGACTATATTTATGTGTATAATATGCTCAGAGAATGCAATTACATAAAGATATACGCTCAACGCTGATCTTCCTCCGCCATCATCTCTCGCTCTCTCTCTCTCTCTCTCTCTCTCTTGCGCATTCAGTGCGCTCGAGCTAGGGTGGGAGGAGACACAGATTCATTAACTATAGTACGCTCACTACCACGACTCAATATACACCATATATTTATATATGCTCAACATTTTCTTCCAGCTCTGTCTTTGCAATTTATGCGAGATTCGCGCATATTTTGCGTAATAGATGAACAGAGCGGAGAATATAGACCTTAGGGTGCGCCACTGGCAATCAATCCGGGATATTTGCCGTCATCCCCGAGCCCATGTTTTGATCTGAACTACTGCTTAAATGAGCCTAAATGCTTATGTCTGAACAAAATATAAATATGCAAAGTTTGTCAGTGTTACAGCAATTCTCTACTGCTGGCTACGATATAATCACCATGTCACGTTTGGGGTGCCTATGCATGCACATATTTAAAAAGATTACAATTAGGCTTCTTGCTCATTCCAGCCTAAAATCTGGAAGATCAAAGCTAGCACTGACTACAACACCATGGTGGGCTTGCATTCACAGTGAACATGAACTTTACGTTTAGAATTTAAGCAGCGGCTGTTTGCAAAAGTGTAAATAGCATCAAAAAGCATCTTCTTTGCACTAAAGTGTAGTTTACCCAAAACATTTTATTCTCTCATTATTTACTCACCCTCATGCAATCCCAAATGGGTAAGAGTTTCTTTTATGATTTTTAGGAGATTATTTTAGCTCTGTAGGTCCAATCAATGCAAGTGAATGGGTGCCAAAATGTTGATACTTTAAAAAAAAACATAAGGCATCTTAAAAGTAATCCATACTATTCCAGTGTTTTAATCCACATCTTCAGACATGATATGATAGGTGTGTGTGAGAAACAGACCAATATTTAAGTCATTTTCTTTTTTATTCTTCTCCAAGCCCAGATGAGGGCAGTATGCATGAAGAATGTGAATCAACTTATTGATTTAACTACTGGAGCTTTATGGATTAATATTATGCTGATTTATGGGATTTTTTGGAGCTTCAAAATGTTGGCACTCATTCACTTGCATTGATTGTATTGACCAAAAGAGCTGAAAAATTCTAGAAATCTTAATTTGTGTTCAGCAAATGAAAGAAGTCATACACATCTGGGATGGCATAAGGGTGAGTAAATGATGAGAGAACTTTCATTTTTGGGCAAACTATACCTCCTAGTTAAATACTAACATACAGTATGGGGGCATCACTGCAGTGTGTTTATTGTGTTAATTGAGTCCCACATACACCCTATGTTATGAATGGAGGCAGCGAAGCAGACGAGGAGATGCAGATCCAAAAGCAGTTTAAACTTTATTAGAAAAATAAACAAGGCGGGTACACAAAACACGGGAACAAAGGAAAAACCCTCAATGGGGAAATAAAACATAAAACTAGAAAACACGGGCAGGGAACACATACCAGGCTAACAACAACATTCAACGAACCACAAGGAGTGAACAAAAAGCAGGGCTTAAATAACCAGGGAGTGATGACTGAATTAGACACAGGTGAGAACAATGAACAAAATGGCAGTGGTGATGGCAGGTGGATTCTGGGAAGTGTAGTACATTTAACAATGACAAGTGAAACCCAGGGCAGACAACAAGGGAATCGTGACATAGCCCCCCCCCCCCCCCCCAAAGGAGCGGCTTCCAGATGCTCCTCAGAGAAAAAAAAATGAAAAAAAAAAATCAAAGGAGTGAGGGGGAGCAAACAGACAGACCAGAGGAGCACAAGGGGCAAACAGACAGACCAAGGGAGCAAAAGGGGCAGACAGGAAGTCCAAGGGGGCACAAAGGGCAGGCAGGAAGTCTGAGAGCTGGCCACCGGCAAGGATAGGTTCAGGAGGCCTGGGAGCTGGCCACAGGGCAAGGACAGGTTTGGGGGACCTGGGAGGAGGCCACAGGACAGGGACTGGGTCAGGGGGCCTGGGAAGAGGCCACAGGACAGGAACCGGGTCAGGAGGCCTGGGAAGAGGCCACAGGACAGGGACCGGGTCAGGAGGCCTGGGAAGAGGCCACAGGACGGGAACAGGGTCAGGAGGCCTGGGAGGAGGCCACAGGACAGGGACTGGGTCAGGAGGCCTGGGAAGAGGCCACCGGACAGGGACCAGGTCAGGAGGCCTGGGAAGAGGCCACAGGACGGGAACAGGGTCAGAAGGCCTGGGAGGCGGCCTTCGGACAGAGACAGGTCTTGGTGGTCTGGGAGATGGCCGTAGAGCAGGGGCCGGTTCAGGAGGCCGAACCGTGGGAGGCGGAGCTGTTGCAGCCGGAGGCGTGGAAGGAGGCGCCGTAGGAGGCTCTAGAGGCGTAGACCTGGAAGGCTCTGGAGGCGGAGCCGATGGAGGTGGCACCGTAGGAGGCTCTAGAGGCGGAGGTCTGGAAGGTTCTGGAGGTGGAGCCAAGGGATGTGGTGCCGTAGGACACTCCAGAAGCGAAGCCCTGGAAGGCTCGAGAGGCAGAGCCCTGGAAGGCTCGAGAGGCTTGAGAGGCGGAGCCCTGGAAGGCTCGAGACGCGGAGCTCTGGAAAGCCTCGGGAGGCGGAGCTCTGGAAATCTCGGAAGGCTCGGAAGGCGGAGCTCTGGGAAGCTCGGGAGGCGGAGCTCTGGGAAGCTCGGGAGGCGGAGCTCTGGGAAGCTCGGGAGGCGGAGCTCTGGGAAGCTCGGGAGGCGGAGCTCTGGGAAGCTCGGGAGGCTCAGAAGGCGGAGCTCTGGAAAGCTCGGGAGGCTCAGAAGGCGGAGCTCTGGAAAGCTCGGAAGGCGGAGCTCTGGAAGGCGGAGCTCTGGAAAGCGGAGCTCTGGAAGGCGGAGCTCTAGGAAGCTCGGGAGGCGGAGCTCTAGGAAGCTCGGGAGGCAGAGCTCTAGGAAGCTCGGGAGGCGTTGGCTCTTGGACGGTCATGGCTGCTGGCGCTGGCTCAGGGACGGTCGAGGCTACAAGCGCTGGCTCAGGGACGTCTGAGGCTACAGGCGCTGGCTCAGGGACGTCTGAGGCTACAGAATTTGGCTCACTGACGTCTGAGGCTACAGGCTCGCTGACCGTGGAGGGCGTCGGCTCTGGCTCGCTGACCGTGGAAGGCGAGGAAAGCCCAGAGGCGGGAGCCAGGATCAGGAGAGGTGGCTCCCCGGCAGCGAATTCCTCCAAGATGGGTCCCACATACTCCCGCCAGGTGTAGTCTCCGGTCTCCGGTAACTCCCACCATCGATGTTTTGGTAAGCCGAACCGGTACGCTACCTTCAGGACCTCGTCGTTCCAGCCGGAGTAACTGGCCACGCTGGAGAAAAAGTGGGTGAACTCCCGCACTGATAAGTCCGCCTCTGTCAGCACTCTGAGGAACGCTGCTAGATCCATTGTCTGTGGTTCGTTCTGTTCTGTTATGAATGGAGGCAGCGAAGCAGACGAGGAGATGCGGATCCAAAAGCAGTTTAAACTTTATTAGAAAAATAAACAAGGCGGGTACACAAAACACGGGAACAAAGGAAAAACCCTCAATGGGGAAATAAAACATAAAACTAGAAAACACGGGCAGGGAACACATACCAGGCTAACAACAACATTCAACGAACCACAAGGAGTGAACAAAAAGCAGGGCTTAAATAACCAGGGAGTGATGACTGAATTAGACACAGGTGAGAACAATGAACAAAATGGCAGTGGTGATGGCAGGTGGATTCTGGGAAGTGTAGTACATTTAACAATGACAAGTGAAACCCAGGGCAGACAACAAGGGAATCGTGACACCCTACACCAGTGGTTCTCAATTTTTTTGGTTCCCTTTTTTTGTTTAATAAATGGAAGTAAAGGAGGTGGAATCTGTTTTGCTTGTAGTTCTTAGCAATTCACAGTGTTATTTTAAGTTTGAACATTTTACGTTTTTACAATTGGTCTTTTACTTTTCCATTGCAACTGGCTAAAATAATAAAATATTTAATTGTTCAAGGTATTTATACATTGTATCAAAATATATACAATGACATTATATAGACATTACCAAATTAACAGCTTTTTTGGGTGGTCTGAACTCTATCTCTGAAGAGACAAAAACATCTCTGGATTTAGAGATAACAGAAGAGGAAATTTCAGAGGTTATTGATAGTTTAAAGGCAGGTCTGACACATGGGCCAAATGGCCTTAATGTAGACTTATACAAAAAAATTAAATCAGGCATTTATGTTTAAATAAAAAACTGCTACTGGCCTCTCTAAGAAGCGATTTTACAGTACGTTACTACCCAAACCTAATAAAAAAATAAGAGTGTGAATAATTCACCAATTTTATTGCTTACCACAGATGTTAAAGTATTAAACAAAATTTTGGCAAGGACACTTCTACCAGAGATAATAGTGTTACTTCCCAAAATAAATCTTGGGTATAAACTGATGCAACAATGATAAAAAGTTTAAAGAGTATTAGTCTCCGCCCTCCCACAGCACCACAAGCATACAAATTGCTGTCAAGGTCTTTATTTACAGTTAAAGAAATAAGGACAAGGTATTGTAAATAAACAAGTAAAGAGAAGCATTGTCTTCAGGAGAGGGCAAGGCCAAAATAACAAACAAACTTAACTGAAGTTGTAAACCCCTTATTAAGCTACAAAGAAAAGAAAAATAAATAATACAATTATACTCTAGCTCCTTTCCTGGCCCCAAAACAGGAGAAAACAGAGTACAACAAAAATGGCACCCACCTCCCTACAGCTTCCAAATAAACATCAAATAATATATGTTAGATACTCACAACAATCAAATAAAGATAGTGATGCAATACCAAAAGCAGAAAGTTAAGCAGTTATCATGTTCAAAAACTAGATTGCAAACTGCTACAACAAGCTGGGCAGGACAAAGACAATGCTCTGGAGATAGCTCTTGTGGAAATGTTTCTCCCCCTCTGGCAGTTTCTTCTCTGCTTTTGTGCTACCTCTATCTGGACTAGTAAGCAGGCACAGCCGAAGCTACCTGAGATTGAGTAGGAGGAGCCAAAGGGAAAAGAGAGGAAGAAACACAAGAAAAAGCACACAAAAACACATTAAAGAAAACACAGTTAAGACCAACCATTAAGAAAAAGTCTCTGGACGTAACAATAGAGCGAGACCAAAATTTATTTATTAAGTGCTTTATGTATTCCATCTAAAAAAGGAGGCTTTAGATACAGCCATCCTGTCATTGGATGCTGACAATACCTTTGACAGGGTGAAATGGCCATAATTATTTGAGGTACTTAAAAGATTTGGATTTTGAGAATCTTTTTTTAAATGGATTAATATCCTTTACACACATCTATCAGCTGAAGTGTTGACTAACAACATTGTTTCCAAGGCTTTTAATATTCAAAGGGGCACATGTCAAGGATGTCCCCTTTCAACACTTTTTTTGTTTGTTTTGGCTACTGAGCCATTTGCCATAGCAGTAAGGTCTCATAGTAATATAACAGCCATCAGATGAGGCACCTTGGACCAGCGAATTTCTTTGTATGAGGATGATGTCATACTATACTTGTCAGCAGGCGTGGATTAACACACAGGCTTGCATAGGCTGCAGCCTAGGAGCCCCTCGTGATTGGCAAGACAATTTTTTTTTATTTTAAATTTACTTCAGCGTGAACAAAAAAAGACCCTCATTGGCTCATAAGAAACATAAAAAAAAAAATCAGCTGCTGGTCAAATCAAATCAGTCATTTTCATTTACATCACTTTTAGTGGAGCACAAAATCTGAAAATACAAAGGTTAAAGGAACAACGTGACCAAGATATACTGCAAAAAAATCCCTTAATTGACTGGATACTTCAAGCTCTTCACACAGGAGCACCTAATCTGCAGAAGAAATATTCAGGTGATCTAGAGGAGGATTTTGTGGACGAAAATGCAGCCCAGGGGCCCCTCGTGTGAAGGGGCCCAGGATTGGCCAGACAATTTTTTTTATTTAAAATTTACTTCAGTGTGAACAAAAAAGATCCTCATTGGCTCATAAGAAACATTAAAAAAAAATAAGCAGGTGATTGGATAGATGTGAATTGGGTCACATCTGTCCAATCAGCTGCTGGTCAAATCATATCAATCATTTTCATTTACATCACTGTTATTGCTAGACGGCATGTCCGAAAGAAAGTACGTTAGTGGAGCACAAAAACAGAAAATACAAAGGAACAACGTGACCAAGATATACTGCAAAAAACTCCCTTCATTGACTCGATACTTCAAGATCTTCACACAGGAGCAGCTAATCAGCAGAAGAAATATTCAGGTGATCTAGAGAAGGATTTTGTGGACAAAAATGGACAATTCAGACAATTTATCAAAGAAAACTAGGACACCTCAGCAAGGTCACTGCTGCAACTTATAAGAGCAAGGAAAATACAATCAGTGTTTCCAAATGTTGATATAGCACTTCAAGGTTGGTATAGCAACCAATGCCAGCAGGGAGCACTCTTTTTCAAAACAGGAACTAATTAACAACAATATGTACATATTTATTATTGTGCTGCTGTTTCATTATTGCTGTTATAATAACAGTGTTATTATGTGCTGCTGTTTTTACTATGGCTTTGTTTTATACTGAGTTTATTGCACAGTGAAACTTAAATGCTGTAGCCTACCTGTTGGTTTATAAAGCTAAAAGCAGTTACCAGCTTGCAGTTGAACTGTGAATGCAGGGAATTCTGTTTCTTTGCTGTTTATAGTTACATATTTCCTTTGTAATTGTTTTGTGTCTGTGTTGGCAGAGGGTAGTTTCTGGTATTCTTTCCACTTACATCTCTGCTGATGTTAGTTTTGGTTGTAGTGCCAGTATTTCTTGATCATAATCAGGGCTGGACTGGGAAGAGAAATCAGCCCTGGATTTTACATGGCAACTGGCCCAACTGTGGAGTGGGGGGGGTTGTTTACTGTCCTTTTCTGCATATCGCGGCGCCGTTTTGTGGTCCGTTCTGCATAACGCTGCAGCTCATTGTTGCTTATCGCAGCCAATTTGGCACGTTTTGCGGCCCAACCACCGGCCTACTCGGTTCTCCCAATAGACATTCCGCCACTGATCAGCCCAAAAGTGCATCGGTCCACTGGGAAAATGCCTGGTATGCCAGATTACCAGTCCAGCCCTGATCATAATTAATGGGCTGCTTCTAAGCACTGGACCTTGTGCTTGTTTATATTTGTGTGTAGTTTGTAATGTTCAATTTCTCATTTTACTTATGTTGTGTGGTGGTAATTTTCTTACTGTGGTGGTGCTCCACATTAAGGAATGTAGAGGAAACACTGTAGTATTTGCTGTCTCAATGTGTGTGTATGCCAGTTCACCTTACTATGTGCGTGTGGACAACGTATGGCACTAAAGAAATTTTTCCAGTAAAGCATAATGATTAAGGGGGGCCTCACACAAAGAGCAGCCTAGGGGACCCTGACCAACTTAATCCGCCTCTGCTTGTTTGACTTAGTGATATCCATCCCTTCACTAATACAACTTATTTCACTCTTTGGTCATTTCTCTGGTTACAAAATAAACCAATCAAAGTCATGTATCCTATTATTGAATAATGACGATAAACAAAAAAATTTCGCTTAGTATTTAAAATCAGTAGAGGTTTTAACCACCACGCAAACCATGCAGTTGCATGGGGGCTAGACCCGAGTTGGAAAGCTCTGTAAAAAAACGCTTTAGGGTGACACGTTGTTCTGGGTACACACGCAAATACGATGTTGTCTGTGGTCTCAGAGCGGTTCACAAACCTGCCGGGTTCAGGTCAGTAGGACTTAGGGTTCGGGTTTGTAATTTATGAAAAGAAATATACAGGCCTTCCGAACTTGTTTCACCCACGCACGCTCACTCACACAGATACGTGCAAACTGATGAGGGGCGTTCAGACTGCACGTGTTTCTACTCAGTTTTCCCATTGTTTTTCTATGTAAACACGCGCTGGACGAACGTCCTTGACTGCTGTGCCACGTCTCACTGTTTCTTCAGTGTCTCATGCAGGACTGGCACATTTTTAGACAGTGTGTCAAGTTAAAAATAACTTAAAAACGCATGTCGAGACACCTGCATTCTGTTTCATTCGTTGCGCTGCATCTAGACTGATTTTTGTGCAGGTGTGCACAAAATAAGTTTTCTGAATAAGTTCAGGCTTCAAAAAGGTGACTGTTACCATTTTTATTATTATTCCAGATTATTCTGCACCAAGCAAAGTTTCAGCACTTGATAAACGGCAATGTTTTTTTTTTCTTATGCTCTAGTGTGCTGAGGGGCCACCGTGGCTTGTATGTTTACTGTTACAGTACTGTAATGAATGTTGCCTACGATGCTTAGCCTACATAATATACAGCCTTTTGCAACATGATGAACAATACACTGCAGCATTAGAATATAAGCTCCAGGTGAAAGTAAATAAGACCGAACCATATTACTATTGTATACAACAAATCCTCAAAGTAATAATAAATATAGCTGCAAGCAGCAATGTGGATTCATCCTCAAAATGGAAAATCATTTAAAAATTGTTTAGTTGAGGGTTGGGGTTAAACCCTCCAAATTGAGGAAACCTCTTTCTGACTGAATCCTAAATGAAGAATTATGGCTGTGGCTGGATATGAACCTCTGACCCTTCACTTACCAACACAACATCTTAGCCAAGTTAGCTATTCACATTGCTGATGATTTCTGCTTTCAGTTTTGGTATAAAATAGAACTAGTGACTAGAATTTTCAGATTTACAAGTTCAAACTGCTGTAATTCAGTCATCTTTTAACATATCAAGGTTAACATTTGCATGTTACTTTAGAGTGCTTTAAAGTACCATGTTGCTAAGCAACAAATTGAAAGACATCAATTCTACAGATGGGTACCAAATTTAAAGTCAATTGGATCTACGTTTCAAGAGAAGAGGATTTTTGAATGTTTCCCAAATTTTCAATTTACAGGAAAATCCATCATGCCGGACCTTAAGGATCCTTGAGGCTTTTTTGTTCCCCTGAGAAATGAGGCATGTACACCAAGTTTCAGAAGAACTGGACAAATGAGTTGGAAATTACATCATTTTGAAAATGTGACTTTTGGGCATGGCCTAAAGTGCCCCTAAGGGCGAATGTGGGCCATTCTTGATGTAGGGGGTTCCTGTTGTCCTGTAGTATCAATGTACAAAATTAGAAAAATTTTGACAAGAAAATTGGACATTTGAGCGTGGCCTGTAGTGCCCCCTAAAGGCGAATGTGCGCCAATCTTTGTGCAGTACTTCAGAGTGATGTCATCTTGAAGCATGTTAGGTTTGAAAAACCATCAGTCAAAATTACATTTGATATATTGACACATATGTATTGATAAAATGTGGACATTTACATAAACATGGCCCCTTCAGCCATTTTGTATCGTATTAATTTTTGCTAAGTAAAGTTTTTAAAGACATAATTTCTACACATGTGTACCAAATTTCAAGTCAATTGGAGCTACGGTTCAGAAGAAGAGTTTTGTAGGTTTTCCCAAATTTTCACTGTACAGGAAAATCCATCATGGTGAAGTTATGGGTCCTTGAGGCTTTTTTGTTCCCCATGAGAAATGAGGCATGTACACCAAGTTTCAGAAGAATTTGACAAATGGGGTGGAAATGTCATCACATTGAAAATGGGACATTTGGGTGTGGTCTGTAGCGCCCTCTAAGGGTGAATGTGGACCATTCTTGGTTTGTGGGTTCCTGTTGGCCTGTAGTATCAATGTACCAAATTAGAACATTTTTGACCAAAAAAATGGGACTTTTGGGCATGACCTGTAGTGCCCCCTAAGGGCGAATGTGGGCCATTCTTGGTTTGTGGGTTCCTGTTGGCCTGTAGTATCAATGTACCAAATTAGAACATTTTTGATCAGAAAATGGGAATTTTGGGCGTGGCCTGTAGCGCCCCCTAATGGTGAATATGGGCAGTACTTCAGAGTGATGATATCTTGAACCATGTTAGGTTTGAAAAACCATCAGTCAAAATTACATTTGATTTATTGACACATATATATTGATAAAATGTGGACATTTACATAAACATGCCCCTTTCAGCCATATTGGGGCTCAAGGAGAATAATAATAATAATAATAATACTGTCAATAACAATAGATTTCCTCCTACCGGAGGAATCTAATAATAATAATAATAATAATAATAATAATACTGTCAATAACAATAGATTTCCTCCTACCGGAGGAATCTAATAATAATAATAATAATAATACTGTCAATAACAATAGATTTCTACCTTACCGGAGGAATCTAATAATAAATATAGCTGATAGCATTAATTAATGGGTTCAAGCCTTTTAAGAACTTTCAAAGTATGCAAAAAAAGGAATGTATTTTTATATATATATATATTTTGTAAGTTGCTGAATTTGCAAACTGGTGTTAAATATGACTGATGTCTTGTGTTCAACGATCCTGAAACAGGATAATTGTTATGGTGGTCATTTTTATTAACTTTTTAACTGTTATAAATCCACAATGCACCCAATATCCAAAAAGGTTTTAGAAGTAAGAATATTTATTTTAGGATTAAATAGGCTTTTGGATACACTTGTTCAAACCCACATGATAAATGCAACCCCTAAATACCTAAATAAATAACTAAAGTTAAACTTTTCTTTGATAATTATTGACCTTGGGAGCCCTAGATGTAGTTCACAATAGCAGAAAACATTGAATAATATACAATAGTTTACACACCATTTATACAGCCATTTTTGCTGAAAAATTATTGGCTGCTGGAGTCATATTGTAGAATATGTAAGCATTTGGCCCCAACAAGAAGCATACCAATTTTCAACTTCATTGATAATACAGTTGCAGTTATGGGCATTTTTTAGTTGTAGCACCCCCTATAAGCTAATGTTTTCACAATTTTGAATGCAGACTCAAAATGTGTTGTACATGTGTATCGTGTTTCGTAACATTTGGCCTTTCGTTTGGCAGATATTGGGTATGAAATGAAGTAGACACACCAATTTTTGTGAGAATCAGATATACGGACTAGGAGGAGTTCGAAAATGTATTTTTTTTTTGTTGAAAATTTGAATAGCAGAAACATTTTATAAAATGCCATAAAACGAAGATATAAATGTTGTAGGTCTTGGAGCAAGGAATTTTGAGATTATTCAACTCAGTTGCGGCGTTATTGGTGAAATGTAAATGTCCATTTTATAGTGCCACCTTGTGGCTGATTTTCATAAAACTTGCTATACAGCCTCATTCTAACACTGTCTACAAATATTACAAGTTTCGTAATGGTCGGCCATTCAGATTTGATGTTATTAGCTGCTGAAAATTTATTGGCTGCTGGCGGCCATGTTTTTTATTTGTCCGACTGATATTGTAGTATATGTTAGCCTTTGGCCCCAGAAGATGCATACCAATTTTCAACTTCATTGATCATGTGGTTGCGGAGTTATTAGCATTTTTTTGTTGTAGCGTCCCATAGGCGAAACGCTTTACAACTTTGCATACATCCTCAGAATGTCCTGTTGTGTATGTTTATCAAGATTCATAACATTTGGCCTTTTCATTTGGTAGATGTTGGTCAATACGTACTACATGGACGACGCCAGACAATTAGTTGGCTTATATCTGCATAACGCTTTGACAAACGGCGTAGGAGGAGATTTTTGCTAATTAGCGTGAACATTTTCATGATTGCAATGAAATTGGATATATACGTTTTGTTTATCTTGAGCCAATGAATCCAACGATGTAAGACACTTGAGTGTGTGACAAACGGTTTAGGATTTATGGGCCAAAACGTAAACATGTCCCTCAAAGTTTCAGCTCTCTACAACTTGCACGATCAGTTTTATGGCAGAATAATAAAAATAATAATAATAATAATAATAATCCTTACAATTATATTGGGTTTCTAGCCCTTCGGGCTTGAACCCTAATAATAATAATAATAATAAATATAGCTGAAAGCAGCAATACCACCAAGAGCAGCAAAAGAAGCATTGTGACATGTTTTTGGTTAGAGTCCGATGAACAGTGTATGAGGAGTCAGAAAAAGTAAACTTTCTATTATAAAAAAAACAAACATTTATTTTAGAAATAACTAAACATTGCTATTTCACATTTGTCCAGTATATGGCACTGTTCTAAAACTGCTGAGGTACTATCTGGGCATGATGGTTATCACGCAAGAAAGTGTTCAAGAGTTATAAGTCAAAATAGCAATTTTTCTATCTCCATACAGGGGACAGTGTGCCAAAAAATTGCAGGTAAACTTGGGATTTAATGGTGATGACACATATAGTCTGACAAATAGTCTAGGAGGAGTTTGAAAAGTATGTTTTCAAAATATTTAAAAATGGCGGACAAGAAGTTTACTCGATCGTGACAAAATTGGTTTTATTGTTCTCGGTATGAACCACAGAAGAGACCAGACTCATGACAGTAGGCAAAAGGAGTCAATTGCTAATAGCATTTTTATGAAATAGCATTATAATTTTTGACCACAAGGTGACGCTGCCAAGTTCAGTTCTGTTCAGTCGTTTGTAAAACAGCATTTTATGACAAAATTCAAAATGGCCGACGTCCAAAATGGCCGACATAGAAATGTTTTATATCGTTGGACTCGCTATGCCCTACTGAATCTAATGATACCATCTTATGATTTTATGACAAACTGTTCAGAAGTTATAAGCAAAAATTTTGTTTTTTTCATATCTCGTGACCAGTAGGGGCCAGTGCAACAAAACGCTGTAAGTAACCTAAAAGCCTAATGTTGATGACATGTACGAAGTTTTTTCCCAATCCCTCAAAGCCTTACAGAGATAAAGCCTCAAGTTCAATTTTGCACATTCTTTCTCAAATTCGTTGAAGCGCAATTCGACAATGATTTATCAAAATTCTGTGAATAAGTTTTTGTTGTGACTGTCTCTAGATGATGCAGGCCAATTTCATGCAAATTGGACAAACAGTCTAGTAGGAGTTCAAAAAAGTATGTTTTCAATGTCATTTAAAAATGGCGGATAGGAAGTTTACTCGATCATGACAAAAGCCCAAAGACACTTACCGAGTTTCGTCATTTGAAAACGGTATCAATTTTCAAAATGTTTTGTATAATTCTTTGTCGCGAATGCCTCTAGATGATGCAGAACAAATGTTGTGCAAATTGGAGAAACAGTCTTAGGGGAGTTCGAAAAAGTAGCTTTTCAAAACATTTGAAAGTGGTCAATCGCTATTAGCAGTTATATAAATAGCATTATAAATTTTGACCACAATGGCAATGTCCCAGAACTTTTTCAGTCCCTTTTGAGCATGGTGCCAAAGACACATACAGCGTTTTGTAATGATACCCCAAGTCTTTGGTAAATACTGCATTTTATGATTAAATTTAAAATGTCCGACATCCAAAATGACATAGGAAAATGTGGTATCCTTCGACTCAGTATGTAGCACTTGATCTAAAGAGACAATTTTCATTATTATTCAGCAAAAGTGTTCAGCAAATATTATAAGCCAAAAAAATCATTTTTAGCTATCTCCTGGTCAGGAGATATTGGGGGCAGTGTGCCAAAATGCTGCAGGTAAGCTCAGGGCCTGATGTTGATGGCACGTACCAAGTTTCGTCCCAATCCCTCAAAGCGTTGCAGAGATACAGCCTCAAGTTTAATTTGGCACATTCTTCATAGAATTCATTGAAGCGTCATCGAAACATGACTTTTCTCAAATTTCACTCATAGAGCTCCATGCATTGCAAAAGACAGCATTACAAGCCAAATCAATAAATCGTGTTTGAATGAGATTTAAGATATTATAATCAATTTTAATGAAGCAAGAGGAAGGTCAACACAGAAATTGCACACTTCATCAGAATCAGAAAAATCAGATTCAGAAAAAGCTTTATTGCCAAGTAAATTTTTTACGCATACAAGGAATTTGTTTTGGGGTTGTAGGTGCAGGTCACACAATCTCTAAATATATGAAACAAGAATTAAAATATAAGCAATATACATATAAATATGTCCAGGCAGTATCAATTAAAAGTATAATATAAAAGAGAGCAGAGTAGTACAGTGGAATGTAGAGCCAGAGGTGGAGTGTGTCAGGGTGGGTACCGGGCGTTGTTGATAAGGCAAGTGGCGGATGGGAAGAAACTGTTCTTGTGGCGTGAGGTTTTTGTCCTGATGGACCTCAGCCTTCTGCCAGAGGGGAGTGATTCAAAGAGATTGTGGCCAGGGTGGGAGAGATCAGCCACAATCGTTCCACAATGCTTCAGTGTCCTGGAGGCGTACAGGTCCTGGAGCGGCGGCAGTTTGCAGCCAATCACCTTCCCTGCATACCTGAAGACACGCTGCAGTCTGCCTTTGTCCTTGGCAGTAGTAGCAGCATACCAGACAGTGATGAAGGATGGAGGACAGCTCTCAAATGCCCATGACTAAAACCAACATTATAAGCTCAGAACGCTGACTGGAATATTTTTTTTTTTCATTTTACAAATGTCACTCGTAGATAGACATTCGTGCAAATAAAGCATTATAATTTAAAATGCATTATTACAAAATGTTTGCGTGCATTCATTATAATACATAGTCATGTTAAAGAAGAAATCTGATTCAACAAAGAACTGTGCAAACTACATTAAACAGCTCTCAAAAGAAACAAAATCTACTTTTTTAGCTCAGAAAGCTGAATGGATAAAAAATGAAATCGCAAGACTTTTCTCAAATTTCACTCATAGAGCTCCATGCACTGCAAAAGACAGCATTACAGGCCAAATCGTCTCGGGTTAAATGTGTAACCCTTGTTCCCTGAAAAAAGCGGAACGAGATGCTGCGCTTTTGCTAAGCGCTTTTGGGAACACGTCTCAGTGTGACCTGCTGTGAATATGTATGCAACACGTCAATGAACATTGACTGGAATTTATAGCCTCTGCCGATGTAATCACTGGATGCACCTGGCGCAGTGACTATAAATAGATGCGTCACCGGTGCATCATCAGATATTTCGTCTGAAGAGCAGTCCTGGGACGTCCCAGTGCGGCAAAGAAGTGCAGCATCTCGTTCCGTTTTTTCCAGGGAACAAGGGTTACACATGTAACCCGAGACATTCCCTTTACAAAAAGCTTCACTATAATGCTGCGCTTTTGCTAAGCAATGCGCTTTTGGGAACGCAATACCCACGGCGCCGCACTGGGGCTGTCCGGACCCCTACGGTTGTGAAGTGTGCTCACAAGAACGCGAGAGGTCTCAGACATGGGCCTAAGAGCCCGGAGTAGCATAAACATCTAAACCATAAAAATTTGATGAATGTGTGTGGAGAGGACCAGCCTGCCACATCACAAACTTGTTCATACATGAGCTTGAGATGTCGACTCAAGGGCATAAGAGCCCGGAGTGGCAAGAACATCCAAACTATAAAAGTCTAATGAATGTGTGTGGAGAGGACCAACCTACCGCGCCACAAACTTGCTGCAGAGGGAGACCTCTAGCCAAGGCTTTAGAGGAGAGCCCTCTGGTAGAGTGCGCCCTAAAACCTACTGGCGAAGCTTGATCGCGCGCCTCGTAGGCCCGGGCAGTAATGTCCCTCACCCAAAGTGACATAGTCTGTCAGGACATGACCGCCACCCGGTCACGGCTTCCAAGTGAAGAATTGCTGCCCTGAATTTACGCCACTAACAAATGTGGTGGACATAAGTCTGAAGGGTACAGACTGGACAAAGTCTGAGAAGTCTTAGCTGCTCATGCGTTACAAACGGCAGGGAGCAGAAGGCTTAGAGAATAACCGGCCAAAGGTCGCAAAAGGCACCTTGGGTTGGTAGTCAGGGTGAGGGTGCAAAGAATGCTTTTGGTCCTACCTGGGGCAACTCAAAACAGGCCGGCAAAAGAGACAGAGCCTGTAGGTACCCATGTCTCCTTAGAGAAGTAATTGCCATAAGAAAAACCATCTTGAGAGTCAGAAGTCTACCAAATGCTGACTCTAGAGGTTTAAAAGGGGGGTCTTACCCTATGAAGAGGTCCTAGCAAGGATGCCTCTTAGAGGGCACCCCGCCCACCAAGGCGTGGCAAATTGAAGTGGAGGCCACATAGAACCTGGCAGTGGCGAGGCAAGTGCCCGCTGATAGTTCTTTCTAGAGAAAATCCAGAACTGAAGCAAACTGGCAGTTAGCTGGTTCTGTAATCTGAACTTATTAGAAGGAAACGCATGCAGGCGCATTTGTGCCATATATGCGCCACCACGATCAGCACCCCTGAGGGTGACTCGGGGAGAAGTAGAGGAGACATTGCGCTATCAACAGAGGCGAAGAGGTCCTCTTCTGCCCTGTAAAATCTACCCAGATCAGTTCCAAGTGGAGGGAGCCCTAGAACTTGCAATGGTCTCGATAACTTCAGGAGAAAGCCCTGTGTACCTCAGTTGGTACCCTACAGTGACAAGCATGAAAGGTTTCACAATTCGGGCCGGGGATGAATATGTCCCCTGAGCCTGAGAAAGAAGGTCCTCTCTGTTCAGAATTGCCCAAGGCAAGCCGTCGAGGAGAGATATTAACTCCGAGAACCATATCCTGTTCGGCCAGCGCAGCGCCATTAGTAGGAGGCAAAATCCCTTGCTGGTGAACATTAGACTCCCGGGAGCAGAGAAACCAGAGAAATTACCGCATACAGATGCATTCTGGGTCATGTATGTGTCTTAACGTCCAGACCCAAGGAGGGCTGGGTGACTCAGGGAGAAGTAGAGGAGACATTGCGCTGTTCATAGAGGCGAAGAGGTCCTCTTCTTCCCTATACAATCTCACCCAAACTTGTTCCAAGTGGAAGAAGCCCATATTTAAAATGTTCTCGATAAACTCAGGAGAAAGCCCTGTGTCCCTCAGTTCGTACCCTTAGGGGCCAAGCATGAAAGATTCCACAATTCGGGGCAGGGATGAAATACTGTCCCCTGTGCCTGAGATAAAAGATCCTTCCTGTTCATAATCGCCCAAGGCGAGCCATCGAGGAAAGAAATTAGTTCAACCCTGTTCAGCCAGCGCGGTGCTATCAGTAAGAAGCAAGACCCTTGCTGGCGAACTCTGGCCAACTACTACCTTAGGGTGGAGTTTCCACGCCCCCGTTGGTATTTTCTGTCTGGACAGTAAATCTGCTCCCACATACGGGCATCCAGGGATATAACTGCACTGTGTAACAGGAGCTTACCCTGGGCCCTAAGGAGAATCCGACACATCAGAAATACAGCTGACAAGAACGTGGATCTCCCTGATGATTTATGTGAGAGGCTACCGCTGTATTGCCCACCCGCTCCAAGACATGGCAGCCTCAGGAGGAAGTATTTCAGGGCCAGAAATACAGCCATCAACCCGAGACAGTGACTGTGACAACCGAGCTGACGACCCTCCTATCCCCTTAAGCTGGACGACCACTTAAGGCCGCTACCCCGCCTGTCAGGGAGGCGTCTGTCGTTAGCAGCCTGCGACAACAAGACGCACCTAGAGTGGGACCCAAGGCAAAAAACCGGGGTCTGAACCACATAGAAAGGGAACGAAGCCTGAGGCGCGTAACCCTATTTAGCCTAGGGGTTTTGGCCCTTGGAAGAAATCCCCTGGCATTTGGCCACAACAAAAACGGTCTCATGAGCAGAAGGTCCAGAGTGATCACCGTGGACGCGGTCACCCTGAGACCTGGAAATCGTTGACACTGATAACAGTGCAACCTTGACCTAGCCTGACTTTGTTCAGGGTGATCTGAATGGACTCACTCCTAGCGGGAGACAGTTGTGCCCGCATTGTGATTGAACTCCATATGATGCCCCGATAGACAGTGTTCTGAGTGGGAGAGAGGACGCTTTTTTTGCCATTGAGCCTCAACCCCAGAGAAACAGATGAGCTGAGACGATGTCCCTGTGCTGAACTGCCAGTTCCTGGAACTGCGCAAGGATCAGCCAGTCGTCTACATAATTCAGAATGCAGATGCCCCGGAGTCGCAAGGAGCCAGCGCTACATCATGCATTGTGAATGTGTGGGTAAAAAAGGGCTAGGCCAAGTGAAAGAACCTGATCCCGGAAGACTTCGCCCCGGAAGCGAACCTCAGGAACTTTCCATGTTGTGGCAGAACTTCTAAATGAAGTATAGAAGTGCGTCATAAGATCAATGGTGACCAGCCAAATGAGTTGTAGGGCTTGAGACACGACCGTCTTGACAGGCATCATCTTGGACTTGAACACCCATGGGCAGTTCAAGCTTTAAGACCTAAGCCAGACGCCACCCCTCACCCTCCATGGGAAACGGGAAGTATTTAGTGTAATAACCTAACTCTCTCTCTGGAAGGGGAACACATATCATGGCCCCTTTAACCAGGAGATTGAGTTTTTTTTTTTTTTTTACATAAAAAAGAAATCCGGTATACGGTAGTGAGAACACGCCGTTGAAACATGGAAAAGAGGCGAGTGAATTAAATCCTGACGCCCTTATAAGACCCACAGAAAAGAATATATCTGGCAGAAGATTCCACGCTGCCAGGATCTCTGAGATGAGTATTATATTTGAACACTTCCTGTTGAGGGGTTGTCGAGTGTTTCGCGTCCTGGATAAAATGCAGGAACAGTGAAAACACCCAATTTTGACGGAAGCCTCTGCAACCTGAAACACCAAGAGGTGGCGGGAATGGAGGGGCTTCGAGGGGGTACCGGGAGGGGTGAAGTGAAGCACGCGCCCCGTCCCGAGGGGAGCTACCCCCTAATCTAGGCGCAAGACTGTCAGGGTTTTCTCTTACTAGAAATGATAGCCCTGAGGTCTTGCTTCGGGGGATGGCGAGGGAGGCGAGACTGTCCCCAATCCCTGGGAGGAGGAGCACGACTCGCCACGCTTTGCTTTTGAGCCTCCATTCAGACAGGACTGAGGCGGGTCTGAGGCTTGCTCGTCAAGCACAGAACCCACACTCAGGTCGTCCGGGAGGTCAGCCTGGTATGCCTGTAAAACAGCATTGTGTGCAGAGCAGCACCAGCCTGACCTGCTGCTTGATAAGCCCTTCCCTCTAAAGTGGAGGTTGTCCTACAAAGCTTTGAGGGGAGAGAGGGCTTCTTAAGTGACGATGCCGAGCCCGGCGAGAGATAGCCCGCAAGCGTCTCTTCGACCGGCGGCATCACTGAATACCCCCGTGCCTCAGCACCCACGATGGTCGAATATAATGACGTCGAGGGAATGTGAACACGGGAAGAAAATATACATGTGTATATTTGTATTTTTTATTTTTTTAGGGGTTCCTCCATGAGCAAAAAAGCTCTTCATGGAGGTTATCAAAGAAGGGAAGGGACTCATGAGGCGTTCCCTTTCTTAGACTGGAAGATAAAATCTATCCCCTAATTTGGAGGGTTTGGTGTCTCTTTTTCGCGTGGCCAGTCCAATCTGGCAACCGCTTGAGTAACAACATCGAGCAATTCCTCCATAGATTTTTTTATCACGGACGGAAAGCTCGGAGGCGGGAAGAGAATCGCAATCCTCCTCATGATCCGAAGAAGCGTCGGAATGCGCTTCGAGATCATGTGAAGGACCAGCTGGGTTTGGGGAGAGAGCGAGAGAAAGGGATCAACCCGTCTCTTGCTACTCAGCCAAATCCATGCAAGAGCCCCACGAACGATCTTTATTTTTTTCTCTTTTTCGTGAGTGCTGACTCCCAGAAGCAAGCGAGGCGAGCACGACGCACTCTGCCTGTTAAAGCAAATCGGAGTGCTCGCACCTGTAACGATGAGCAGGAAGGCAGATGAGGGGCAAGGATCTAGATGCAGGGGTTTTTATTATATTAATAAGATAAACAAAACAGGAACAAACAAAACATCCACGATGGGAAAAATAGAAACAAAAACACGGAAGACATTAAATGGAACAAAACACGAAAGACATAAAAAGGGTTCACGAGTAGGATAGGCACAACTGGGAGCACGGAAACAAGCATCCATAAACATCAACGATAGACAAGGGAATGGAGAACAAACAGGGTATATATACACTGGATACATGATGATGACAAACTACAATCAGGTGAGCACAATGACACAAGGCTGGCAGTGATGAGTGCTGGAGATCATGGGAAATGTAGTTTTAACACGAAGACAGTGAAACATGGGGCGGACAACAAGGAAAACGTGACATGGAATGTGAACAGAAAACACGGGATAGACAACAGGGCTCATAACATAGGCCCCCCTCAAAAGGACCGGATTCCAGACGGTCCTAGAGGGGAAAAGACCCACAAAGACAACAACAAGAAAAAATGACCAAGGAGTGAGGGGGTAGACCCGGGGGGAAACAGACAGATGAAGGGGGGCACAAGGGACACAGAGACAGACCAAGGAGATACAAGGGACAATTAGGCAGACCATGGGAGTACAAGGGGCAAATAGACAGACCAAAGGGACGCAAGACAGGCAATCCAAGGGGGCACAGAGAGCAGACAGGCAGTCCAAGGAGGCACGGGGGGCAGACAGGCAGTCCAAGGAGGCACGGGGCAGACAGGCAGTCCAAGGAGGCACGGGGGCAGACAGGCAGTCCAAGGGGTGTGCGAAGGGAACCGGGTCAGGTGGCCTGGGAGGTGGCCGTAGAGCAGGGTCCGGTTCAGGGGGCCTGGGAGGTGACCCCCGGACAGAGGCCGGTTTAGATGGCCCGGGAGCTGGCCACTTGGCAAGGGCCGGTTCAGGGGGCCTGGGAGGTGGCCACAGGACAGGGACAGTTCGAGGAGGCCTGGGAGGAGGCCACAAGACAGGGACAGGTCTAGGGGGCCTGGGAGGTGGCCAACGGACAGGGACAGGTCCAGGAGGCCTGGGAGACGGCCTTAGGACAGGGACAGGTCTCGGGGGCGAAGCTGAGAGGGGCTCTGGAGACGAAGCTGAGGGAGGCTCTGGAGGCTCAGGAGGCGGAGCTGAGGGAGGCTCTGGGGCCTCAGGAGGCGGAGCTGCGAGAGGCTCTGGAAGTTCAGGAGGCAGAGCTGGGGGAGGCTCAGGAGACGGAGCTGAGGAAGGCTCAGGAGACAGAGCCGAGGAAGGTTCAGGAGGCGGAGCCGAGGAAGGCTCAGGAGGCAGAGCCGAGGAAGGGGGTGCTGTAGGAGGCATTAGGGGCGGAGACCTGGAAGGCTCGGGAGGTGGAGCCGAGGGAGGCTCGGGAGACGGAGCCGAGGGAGGCTCGGGAGACAGAGCCGAAGAAGGTGCCGCCATAGGAGGCTCTAGAGGCGAAGGCCTGGAAGGCTCTGGCGGTGGAGCTGAGGGAGGTGGCGCCATAGGAGGCTCGGGAGGCGGAGCCATAGGAGGCTCAGGGAGAAGAGCCATAGGATGCTCTAGAGGCGGAGCCCTCAGAAGGCTCTGGAGTCTCAGGAGGTGGAGCCGTAGGAGGCTCAGGAGGCTCGGGAGGCGGAGCCGTAGGAGGCTCTGGAACTTCTGGGTGAAGAGCCGTAGGAGGCTCAGGGAGAAGGGCTGTGGAAGGCTCGAGAGGCTCTGGAGGCGGAGCCCTGGAGGGCTCGAGAGGCTTGAGAGACGGAGCACTGGAAGGCTCGAGAGATTTGGGAGATGGAGCCCTAGGAGGCGGAGCCCTAGGAGGCTTGGGAGGAGGAGCCCTGGGTGGCTCGGGAGACTTGAGAGGCGGAGCCCTTGAAGGCTCGAGAGACTTGAGGGGTGGAGCCCTAGAAGGCTCGAGAGACTTGAGGGGTGGAGCCCTAGAAGGCTCGAGCGGCTTGAGTGGCGGAGCACTGGAAGGCTCGAGAGACTCGAGGGGCGAAGCCCTGGAAGGCTTGAGGGACTTGAGAGGCGGAGCCCTGGGAGGCTCGGGAGGCGGAGCTCTGGAAAGCTCGGGAGGCGGAGCCCCGGAAAGCCCGGGAGGCTCGGAAGGTGGAGCTCTGGAAAGCTCGGGAGGCGGAGCCCTGGGAGGCTCGAGAGACTTGAGGGGTGGAGCCCTAGAAGGCTCGAGAGGCTTGAGAGGCGGAGCACTGGAAGGCTCGAGAGGCAGAGTACTGGAAGGCTCGAGAGACTCGAGGGGGGAAGCCCTGGAAGGCTTGAGGGACTTGAGAGGCGGAGCCCTGGGAGGCTCGGGAGGAGGAGCTCTGGACAGCTCCGGAGGCGGAGCTCTGGAAAGCTCGGGAGGCGGAGCTCTGGAAAGCTCAGGAGGCTCGGAAGGCGGAGCCCTAGAAAGCTTGGGAGGCGGAGCTCTGGAAAGCTCGGGAGGCTCGGAAGGCGGAGCTCTGGAAAGATCGGGAGGCGGAGCTCTGGAAAGCTCGGGAGGTGTTGGGTCTTGGACGGTAGAGGCCACAGACGCTGGCTCTGGGACGGTAGAGGCCACAGGCGCTGGCTCTGGGACGGTAGAGGCTACAGGCGCTGACTCTGGGACGGTCGAGGCCACAGGCGCTGGCTCTGGGACGGTCGAGGCCATAGGCGCTGGCTCTGGGACGGTTGAGGCTACAGGCGCTGGCTCTGGGACGGTAGAGGCTACAGGCGCTGGCTCTGGGACGGTAGAGGCTACAGGCGCTGGCTCGCTGACCGTGGCAGGCGTGGGCTCTGGATCGCTGACCGTGGCAGGCGTGGGCTCTGGCTCGCTGACCGTGGCAGGCGTGGGCTCTGGCTCGCTGACCGTGGCAGGCGCGGGCCCTGGCTCGTTGACCGTGGCAGGCGTGGGCTCTGGCTCGCTGACCGTGGCAGGCGTGGGCTCTGGCTCGCTGACCGTGGCAGGCGTGGGTTGGGAGGCTGAAGCCTTCCTTCTCTTCCTCCTTCGGGCGGACAAAGTTGGCAGCGCTGGCACGTTGATCCGGGTAGGTAGGGGCTCAGGCTCCACAGCCGGAATCACAAGGGGTGGTTCCTCGGGCGCGAGTTTCCTCAGAACGAGACTCACATACTTCCTCCACGGGTGGTCTCCGGGTTTCGGCGCCTCTCTCCACCGGGATGACGGTAACCCGACCCAGTAGATGGTCCTCAGGGCGTCGTCGTCGACGCCGGTGTGGATGGCGACCGTGGAGAAGAGCCGTGAGTACTCGCGGAGGGGAAGATTTGCCTGGGCCAGTTCAAGGAAAACCGCTGCTAGATCCATAGGTGGTCTATCGTTCTGTAATGATGAGCAGAAAGGCAGACGAGGGGCAAGGATCTAGATGCAGGGGTTTTTATTATATTAATAAGATTAAAAAAACAGGAACAAACAAAACATCCACGATGGGAAAAATAGAAACAAAAACACGGAAGACATTAAATGGAACAAAACACGAAAGACATAAAAAGGGTTCACGAGTAGGATATGCACAACGGGGAGCACGGAAACAAGCATCCATAAACATCAACGATAGACAAGGGAATGGAGAACAAACAGGGTATATATACACTGGATACATGATGATGACAAACTACAATCAGGTGAGCACAATGACACAAGGCTGGCAGTGATGAGTGCTGGGGATCATGGGAAATGTATTTTTAACACGAAGACAGTGAAACACGGGGCGGACAACAAGGAAAACGTGACATGGAATGTGAACAGAGACGGGTGAACAGAAAACACGGGACAGACAACAGGGATCATAACAGCACCCGCCCTGCTGCAACGCGAGAGCAGCGTGCTCTTACCCCCAAACAAACAGAGCAAAAACTGATGTGTGTCCTCTTCAGCTATAGAGCAAAAAGGGGGGAACACGCACCGTTTGCGGCTTTCAGTCATTCTCTCTTCTTTTTTTTTTCCCCCTTTCTTTTTTTGAAATATATATATATATAATATTTTCTAAACAGAAGAGAAAAGAGAACAATGTTCACTGCACACTGCCTAACTGATTCTAACTTCTAACAGAGGAAAGAAAGTTTTGACAGGGTTTGTGAAACACACAGAAACAGTACTAAAACATAAAGTATAGCAATGCTGGGGCAGGAGGAAAGAGTCTCTCCTAGCAGACTGTCCACCTCAGCTTTATTCCCATGTTCTTCTGGTAGTGCACCAACCAGCGCTGCTCAGCATTCGATCTTAATCACTCACAGCTGATGTAAATTTACCTGGTTGGGATGACAGGGAACACAAGGTAGACAACAGAAAACATACAAACCATGTATAGTCAATATACATGCAACTTCTACATCCACAGATGTAACAAGGAAATAAAAGAAAGAAACGCCCTGGGACGTATCAGACCCACCCTTACTTACAAGCCAGGCCTTGCCACCAGCAAAACAGGACTTGTAACCATTTATTATTCACCCTCTAACTTTCAGTATTATGAGCTCTGGACAGTGCATTGGCTACAACATTTTCCACTCCCTTTTTCTAACGCACATCCAGGTTAAATTCCTGAATGATGAGGGACCACATTAGCATTTGACATACAGGATAGAAAAATCAAAGTGTTGTGGTCCGTGTAAACCACTATCGGTTTACAATTGCCAGACCCTACATAGACCTCAAAATGCTGAAGAGCCAGTAACAAGGCTAATGCCTCTTTCTCGATTGTACTATATCATCTTTGGCATTTTGAGAAATTTTTAGAGAAATAACATCCCGGATGAGCCCCCAATTGTTACGTTTCCTCCACGTCTAGGGGTCGGGAAGAAAACTAACAAGTTATAAGGAACTTAAAACAAACGTGTTTGGAGGTCTTCACTCCTATCCCAGCCAACCATAACCACAACAGGTTACGAAACAGTTAACAAGTTTATTTTTCTCTTATAAATACAAAACAAAGGGAAGCATAAAGTCTTCAAGAGGGGACCAGGCCAAAATAACAAATAAAAAATGTGTCTAACTGAAATGGAGGCACAAACTACTTACCCTTACAACAAAGAAATAGAAAATTACCAACATAAATCTTGCTTCACTCCCTACCTAGCCATAAACAAGAGAAAACAGGTTCAATAAAGAAAATGGCGCCCACCTCTCTACCGCTTCCGAAGATACCAACGGGTGGAAATGATCGCACACCCAACAAAGAAACTTATAGTACAATGTTTAAATTGGGGTAAGTTTAACATAAAGAACAACTTGTAGTTTCCAATTAGCAACAGTACTAAAACATAAAGTATAGCAATGCTGGGGCAGGAGGAAAGAGTCTCTCCTAGCAGACTGTCCACCTCAGCTTTATTCCCATGTTCTTCTGGTAGTGCACCAAACAGAGCTGCTCAGCACTGGATCTTAATCAGTCACAGCTGATGTAAATTTACCTGGTTGGGATGACAGGGAACACAAGGGAGACAACAGATAATATACAAACCATGTATATTCAATATACATGCAACTTCTACATCCACAGATGTAACAAGGAAATAAAAGAAAGATACGCCTGGGATGTAACACAACATAGAACTTTGCACACTTCATAGGACAGCCCTCCAGCTTTTCCATTGAAACATGACTTTTCTCAAATTTCACTCATAGAGGTGAAATGCAAAGACAGCATTACAGGCCAAATCAATACATCATGTTTGAATGAGTTTTAAGAGATAAAAATCAATTTGAATGAAGAGGAAGGTCAACACAGAACTTTGCAAACTTCATAGGGACAGCTCTCAAATGTCCATGACTAAAACCAACATTTTAGGCTCAGAAAGCTGAATGGAATAATTATTCATCATAATTCACTGCTTTTCCATTATAACATTACTTTTTACATATGTGACTCAACAATAGATGTTAATGCAAAAGAAAGCTATAAGTAATAGTCAATTTAATGAAGAAATCTGAGTCAACACAGAACTGTGCAAATTACATGAAACAGCTCTCAAAGACACAAAATCGAATTTTTTAGCTCAGAAAGCTGAATAGAATAACTTTTCATCATAATTCCCTGCTTTTTACAAATGTCACTCGTTGATAGACATTGGTTCAAATAAAGCATTATAATTTAAAATGCATTATTAAAAATGTTTTGCATGCATTTATTATAAGAAATAGTCATTTTAAAGAAGAAACCTGAAAGCCTAAACAGAGCTGTACAAACTATACGAAAGTGCTCCAAACAGCCTGAAATAATTTTTAGCTCAGAAAGCTGAATGGTAAATTTCACTCACAAACATCCATGCATTGCATTACAAGTCTAATCAAAACAACATGTTTGCTAGAGTTATGAGAGATAATGATTCATTTTAATGAAGCAAGAGGAAGGTCAACACAGAACTTTGCAAAGTTCATATGGACAGCTCTCAAATGCCCATGACTGAAACCAACCTTTTAAGCTCAGAAAGCTGAATGGAATAACTTTTCATCACAATTCACTGCTTTCCCATTGAAAAATGCATCATAATTCACGGCTTTTTACAAATGGCACTCGTTGATAGACATTGGTTCAAATAAACCATTATCATTTAAAATGCATTATTACAAAATGTTTGCGTGCATTTATTATAAGAAATAGTCATGATAAAGAGGAAATCTGAGTCAACACAGATATAAGCCAAACATAGGGTCAACACAGAACTTTGCAAACTTCATAGGGACAGCTCTCAAATGCCCATGAATAAAACCAACTTTTTAAGCTTAGAAAGCTGAATGGATTAATTATTTATCATAATTCACTGCTTTTCCATTATATTATTACTTTATTACTAATGTCACTCATAGATAGATGTTCATTGCAAAAGACAGCATTATAATAAATTATGAGAAAATGAATAATTTCAAAATGTTTGCGTGATTTCATTATAAGACATATAGTCACGTTAAAGAAGAAACCTGATTCAACACAGAACTGTGCAAACTACATGAAACAACTCTCAAAGACACAAAATCGAATTTTTATTCTCAGTAAAATGAACGGATTAAAAATGTATCAAAATTAACTGCTTTCCCATTGAAAATTTTATCATAATTCACTGCTTTTTAAAAATGTCACTCGTTGATAGACATTGGTTCAAATAAAGCATTATAATTTAAAATGCATTATTAAAGAAGAAACCTGAAAGCCTAAACAGATCTGTACAAACTATACGAAAGTGCTCCAAATGGCCTGAAATAATTTTTAGCTCAGAAAGCTGAATGGAATAACTTTTCATCATAATTCACTGCTTTTCCATTATAACATTACGTTTTACAAATGTCACTGAGAGATAGAAGCACATTGCAAAAGATAGCATTATAATTTAAAATGCATCATTACAAAATGATTGCATGCATTCATTATAAGAAATAGTCAATTTAATGAAGAAATCTGAGTCAACACAGATTGGTTCAAATTACATAAAACAGCTCTCAACGGCACAAAATCGAATTTTTTGATCAGAAAGTGTCGTGGAATATCGCGATGAATCTCTCTAAGTTGTAAGAAAACTCTCAGAGTCTTGAGTTCCAGATGTCAAAGTTGTAGTTTATTGAACACCAACAAACATGAGACCGGCCAGCTGTCCGTTCTGACTGTCTTAGTCCAAAACCTCCTCTTCTATACAGTTTGTTATCTGGCATTACCTCATCTCTGTGCCCCTTTGTTATTTTTGTAACCAATGGATACTATTTACCACCATTATCTCACAGAGCCTTTTGATGTCTTTTTACTGGTAGAAACTTGGCTTTAGTCTATCTTCAAGGTCCTTAGTCTCATTATTTTGTTACAGCTGGGTGCTCTTTGTTGCCTCTGCAGCATCAACACTTTTAGTAACCTCATATGCTCTCTCCTGGGTCACACAAAGGCCAGGAAACTCATATAAGTATTTTGATATATAAGAAACATACTAGAATATTGAAAAATATACTATATATTCCCACCTCTGAGACTTAAAAAGTCTCACACTCTATTTCCCTCAAACCAGAGTGCAGTCACACAAGCTAGCCTGTCCCATTTCATCATGTAGCCAAAGTAGGCCACTCAGTCCACTATCCAATGCCATTTTTATGGGGCTGCACTCTGCAGAACTTGGGACCAAACCTCTCCATCCACACTTAACTAGGAAGGAGTAAAAGATCCCAGTCCTCTAGCTAGCGCTGTGCCTGGGGGTGGGTGACTAAAATCAACTCATTTGTAATAAGCATGTGCATGCAAATGTGAAGCCTTGCGTGATGTAGAGTACAATTGATTATCCAATGAGTAGAAGATATATATATATATATGCTTTAACAATTAAATGCTTTAACAAATAAATGCTTTAACTATTAAAAGTAACATAGTAATATTTATCCTTCGTTGCCAGAGGAACTCACAGACAATTCCGGTAGCCTGGAGCGCTATCTGGTGGTGTGTTGGAGCAGACAGCGGGTTTTTAAACCACCAGTTGAGTCTATTTGCTCTTGCAGCCAAGCACTGATGTGCTCGTCGCTCCTGTCTTTAAATATAGCTCTTATATGTCTTCTCTTGGCAATAACTTCACATATACATTATATGGAACCATAATTATCAAAAATGCTACTTCTATTTGGTTAGATACAGTGTACTAAAGATATACTTCACCAATAAGTAATAAGTAATTGGTTACATTGATAATATGTCTAAAATAACAAACAAAACACCCTCTAACTCCTTTCTTGAGATGCTACCTATTTTGTTATGTAAAATGAAAGTACAATAGTCTTGCTGTCTCCCTTACTATCAAAAACATGAGAAAAGTGTTCAAAAATAAAATTCCCTTTACATTGTTATTTTCTTGATTGCTTCATCCAATCCTGCCCCAATGGTATATTGTCTGGTTGCTACACTTGTTTGCGTTGTCATCATTGATACGGCTACCATTTGCTTAGCCTCTGTTCTAGTCATAATTGATCTCAGAATGGGTATAATACAACATAACAATAATGCAAATAGGGTCAGTCCCATAACTACTATTATACCTATTTTCATTAGCCCCAACTTCCATGAACCAAAAAGATCATCAAACCATTGCCCAAACCGCTGATCTCTCCCTACATTAGATTTAACTTCCTTTCTCAGGTCATGCAGTTTCCTCATCGCCTGGGTAAAAGTTCCTTCTGGGGATGTATTATTTGGTATGTATGTATATACAGCAATCTAAATCTAAACCTAATCACATTATTATTAAAAAAAAAAATTTCATCATCTAAATGCCATATTACTGCACAATTGCCCTTAAATTGTCCTACATTCGTTTTTCCTTTAGTTTTGTTAAAGCATTCATACACCAGTTGACAATTTATTTTATATGATAATGGGCTTTCTTTTTTCTCATTATCCACACATACGTCTAATTTTTTGCCTTCATCTCCCCACCCTATCATCTTATACTATTTATCATATTCCGGATGACCCAAGAATGCCAAACATTCTGCTGGGCAGAACACTGTTCTCCCTGTTTTACCACAATTTTTTGACATAATACTCAGCGCAATGCTTATAATCATACTGATTTGGGACTACTACAAATTTTTTCAATGGAGTGGGTGAGCACATTACACAGTTTGTCATTTTTGCTTGCTTAGCTGTATATCTGGCCCATTTATACCAGTCATTTTGATTTTCATATTGTAATAGTTCCTCTGTTCCTGCTGACTCTATGGGTTCCATATCATTTTCTAAATTTATTGGCTTTTTCAGTCTTTGGGTGATTATTTTGACAGGTGTCTTTTGAGGCGGATTCTTCGGTTTGTTCTGCTTAGCCAAATTGCTTATCCAGATTCTTTGCTTTTCGGGTTCACCTTTGTTTAGTGATCCAGGCGTTCGCTACTTTCTGATTTCTTGTGCTATGTTATCTAGTCTCTGCTCATTAGGGGGAATAATATTGAAGGTCTGAGATGTCAATTGTAGGAAATTCATCATACCATGGTCGTTGTGATGGTCCCTCGCCTGGGGAGTCTGGGCCTTCCTGGATTTCCTCTCCGGTAGGCCCTGTATTGCCAGGAGGCAATACCTGTCCCAAATATGTTAGTAAGAGCATTATACACACTAGTACCTCCTTGAGCTTCCATTCTTTTCTCCATGTCCCGCTTCATTGAATGACTGCACTTGTTGGCCTGCTTCATGTCCTTCAGTTGTTTCTGTATCTGTTTCAGCAGGACGATCACTTTCTTCTTGTCTTTCTCCTTCTTCACCTTCCTGGTCCTGTTCCTCTGTGACATGTACTTCCGTCTCACTTTCTATGCTTTCCTGCTCTGCTGCGGCACTTACTTCAATCCCTCTTTCTGCCACAGCGTGCTCTTCCCCTACTTTCGCTTGTCCCTCTTCTACTTCCTCTTCTCTTTCTTCAGATTCTGTAGCCGGTTCCTGTTGATCTTCTTCCTCGGGTTCTTGTTTTTGTGCTTGCTGCTCTTCTTTGTCTGAATCTTGCCTCGTATTCATCTTTGGGAAGTCCATATTCATAGTTTCTTCCATACAGTCCGTCAAGTGCTCTGTACTTTCTGAATTCACTTTCTGGATTATTTAGTTTCAGGTTAGCTTCATTGGAAAGGCCATCCAAGATCCCCAATGCTGATTGTAGGGAACCCACTCTGCAGTATGCTTTCATTGAATTGTTCATCTGGGGATCCTGGTCCTTCTTGGGACGTTTCTCTGGTAGGCCCCGTCATTGGGGGCAACACTTGTCCCAAGTATGTCAGTAATAACATCCATATTAATATGTCTTTCTTATTCATTGGTATTGTAGGCCGCAATTGTTTTCCACCTTCTCTCCTTCAGCGGGTCATCCTGTCCTAACTTGCTTCAATGATGGCAACAGCATGACTATTTCATTTTATATGCATAAAGAACACTGTAATCACCTCATATGGTGACATGTTTTATATTAACTAACAATCATTACTTTCTGCATTCATTTGATTAATATATTAAATAATTTCCCTTATTACAGTCATTTGCTACACACACATTTGTTGCATCTCATTTCTAGCACTAAATAACATATGGGTCCTCTGCCTCCTCCAGGCAGGAGCCAGGCATAGCCTGACTTTGTTCCAATTAAAAACATTAGATCATCCCATATCTATACACAACATTTTTCATGGTCATTCACAGAAAGGGTCATTCACAAAAAGGCTATAATTCTCCACAGAGGAGGTAAACTACCACAGGTGTTCCTTATCTTAAAACTCCCTACTCATTCACTTATCACATACATTTCATTTCCTCCTGTTTCCCAAGGACTCTCAATGTCTGTATTACATTAATTAATTTTCCCTGAAAGCTAAGCTGTTTTTCATAGTTTCAGACTATATCAGAGTAATTCAGAGTATTAAATCAATAAAAGAATGATCAAATATATAACATATCATTGGAGGAATCAATTTCCTTCCAGTTTGGTCTTTCTGTTGCATTGGGCCATATACATTGATCAGTACTTCATCTGGTTTTTTATGTAATCAATGGTAACACACAATATTATATTATTCCCCTCTCACAAATTGTTGTTTCAATTATTATACCAATTGTAGCCAACCCTGAACCCTATTTCTTAATTAATTCCATTTATATTGTTACAAACAAACAAGACAAGCAATCTTAATCTTTAGTCACCACCATGTATCTTTTCCATTCTTCATTACTTTTAAAATGTATATGAGTTCAATTAAAGCATAAGTAAAAGTAATAAATCATCTTCCAGTCTAAATTCATTATCATACAAACATTCCCCATGTTTGTTTAATACTTCTATAAAATGTCAAGCACTCCTTTGTCTGCAACGGTTCTCAAAACTTTACCCCCAAAACAATCTATAAATAATCCTCTACACAGGGTATGATCCCCTTACAACACAGTGACAGAATGCGTAGTATTTAACACTGTGATAAGTTATTTTAGTAAAGTGGTTATTAAAATGCAGTCGGGTTCAGTGGAACTTTTAAATTTTTGAGCAGGTCTCTTCTAGACCTCCCTTTTGATGCTTCTGATCTAAGAGCATTCATCCACTTCCTTAAACCCCTTTCAAACCTTCTTAGTCAGGTCTCCAGGGCGGTGATGCCACTGCTTTGGTTGCTTAACCTTTTATGCCATTGTCAAGTCTTACCCGTCATTGGGTCGTCACCTCTTGCCACTGGTCTTGATGCTGCTCAGTCCTCAATCCTTAATAATTTGGTATCAGTAAACAGATATTTTCTTTTTCAGGGAGTATCACCAGAGAACTGTAACGCACACAAGTTGAGACAGTCACAATGTAAGTCAAAAACTGCGTTTATTTGCAGGCAGGCAAAAGGGGCAAATCCAATGAAGAGTAGTCGTGGGAAGCGTAGGGTCAAGAGCCGGGGAATCAAAGAGATGAACAAGGGGGCAGATCTAGTGAGGGAGGTGAACGATAGCGGGGGTCGAAGTGGAGAAAACAGTTAACAACTATGGACAAGACAAGACGGGATAAGCGGGAGCGAAAGACAGGGAAACGAGAGGAATAGGGAGTTGGCAAGCTACGAGGGTAATCAAGAGTGGGGAAGTCAAAACTAGACGCGACTAGCGAGGGTCAAAACACGGGAATCTAAATACAATAACCAACCCTAAACAAACGAAAGACTAGTGAGTTATATAGGGGCGAGTGCAGGTGTGAACAATGACAGGTGACGAGACGAGTGCAGGTGAAAGTAATATGTGGGGATAGAAAGCGCGTGAGTGCAAGGTGGTCATAATGTTCAGGCTGAAGAGCCGAGTGCGCCAGAGGGGGGAGATCGTTTACGAGCTAGAGCTCGTAAAAGCAAAACCGGGCGTGGAAGCCCGATGGAGGAAAAAGAGCGTTCGCGCTCAGGGGGCGGAGCGAGGGAGCGGGAAGCGAGCACGCTCGCGGAGTGCCTGTGTGCGAGACGGGAGATAGTGTGCGTGTGTGAGGAAGCTGAGATAGGGCAGAGGAAAGGGGTTCGTGACAAGAACCGACACAGCCAATGGAACATCTACAAATGCTTAAATATGGAGACAATTCAAAACATGGTTAAATTCAAAAAAGCATTATTAAAAATTCATCAGTCTATTAAAATTGTTCAAAGTAAAAGTAAAATATGCTAAAATTGAACTCATTTATAGATAATTAATTTCCATTCAGGTTTTATTTCTGCTACTTCAGCAAATGTTACACAAAACTATGTATCATGGTGGGGACTAACATCAAAACAAAGCCTCTCAAGCTTCTAGGATGCTTAATTAAAAACATCACCTCAATTCAATAATAGTCTCTAGATAGTTTTTGAACCTACATTTATTCTTTCAGATGAATTTTCAACTTAATCTCTTTTCTTTAGTATAAACCGTTAACTTTAGATTGCCCTCTTAATATATAAAATCTTTAATCATTGATGAGGAGAGCTGTTTGAACTCCTTCATATCACTCTATCTAACATTAGTGTCAAGGCACATCATTTTACATATAAAAATAAAATCAAACCAAAATAAAATGAAATAAAACACTTATGAATATTTCTTCAAATTCTGCTCTTGTGTTTCTGTTTCAAGCAGACACTTATCAATTTTAGACTGAGAGTGAGGAGTGGGGCATTACACTGTTTCACAATAATACATTTAATTTATTCTTCAACAGTAAAAATAGTGATATTTATAATAACTGATTATATTAACTGCTTTCAAACTTTCTCATCTCACACCATTTAAAAACAAAAACTACTCTCATCAAAAACTACTCTCATCTTACTTTCTTCTGTCCATTCAAACAACATACAAATAACCTTCTAATCTTTAATAAAACAGAACTATATAATCAATACAACTTATGTTTAGCCTTCTGTTCATGCAGAGCTTTACATTTACAACACCTATCTTATTATTAATATATTATAATCCCTTTTTTATTATTAAGTAATCATTTATATTACTACTTTCTCCATTTCTTACACTTTCTCAGGTGAAGGAACTTCCATTCTATCAGGAAAGTAAAAGATTAAACAGAATAAAGTCTTAAAGACAAACATATCTAAAAACATATCTCTTCTTGTGTTTTGAAATAATTACTCAGTAAGATACACTACGTACTTTTAATTTCTCATGACTCTTAAATTATTTATTTAATTATTTATTTTTATCCAAATGTTTCATCATCTTTTAACAGTTATCACTATTATACCTCTAAAATTACACTTTCATGTTTCATAGTTAATACTATGGCAAACTAAAATAGTAGTAATAGAAATAGACACTCAATCAGCACTTTGTAGCACACACTAAGCTCCTTTTTTTATTATTTCTTTATTATGAGGGTACTCTCTGGAAAATTTGGGGGAGTAACCAATCCAATAGGTAACTCTATAACTTTGCCATATGTTTGTAATATTTACTCTTCAAATCAATAAATCAGTGGTTAGCTGCTGGATTTAAATTTAGACCCTCAGAACAATTTAGACACGGGCATTGAACCCATTGATGGCATTCTGGAAAATCATAAAGTGATCGTATAAGACTGAAATAAACTTTTCCAGAGAAATTTTAATCCACATTATAAATGGCAAATCAATAATGATTACCAGCTGTAATGAGCGCAGGAAGATCAATCAGATCAATCACATCATTTTCAGTCTTCTTTGTGTCCGGATTTCCTCCTGCAGCATTAGTAACTTCTATAAAATCATCTTTCTCAGCCGTCTGCAATGGGGAGAAACTAGTTCCAGAATGAGTTAGTGAAACAACATACACATAATGATGACAAAAGAAACACAGAATAGACACATGAATATGAAGTTATTAACATTCATATATGAGGACGTTATGATGTTCAATTTAATCTTAACCTTTCTCCATGGGCTTCACCCGCCCCAAAGACTAATTTTTAAATGATCCAAATCATTCTTAAATTTATGTTCCTTTAATTTTAGTCTCAAATGCAGCTTCTCAGTGTATCCACGATCAACCAAGACCTATTCTGTGTATACCAAACAAAAAATAAATAAAATAAAAACAAAATATCTATCTATCTGCTATCTGTCTTTTTCTAAAGTCGGGGCCCCTTTCTGTCTGTCTGAAGACATCAAGAGAGGCCTGTTTCCCCTCAAAGCCATCCTCAATACCGTCACCAGACAGTCCCTAACAAAAATAAAAAATCTCTGCCTATCTTTTGTTGGTTGATCAAGTTTTCACCGACAACGCTGCACTCACATTTAAATTGTTCTCCAGACATTTTTTAAATCATAGAAAAATCAAAAACAACTTTCTAGTGTTTAATTTAATAATGTTAAAATAGTATTCTCGCAAAAACTGGACCAGACAGAACATAAAACAGACACATGAATGTGAAGTTTTAACATTTAAGGTTTAACTTAATAACATACAAAATATAATTTTCTTATTATTTATTTTATCATCATATCATTGGCCCTCTTTTGCCATTTGCTTGAATATAACAACACTTATCTTATATACAACCTTGGTTTAAAATCCAATAACTTATTTGACTTTAATTTAACGCAATACACTCGACTCAAAGCTTTATTGTTTGTCCAGATAATGTGATTTCCCAAATACAATTCAATCGCTTTAAAGTGATCACTTTTTTATAATCGAAATATTCTTACTAATCACTTTGATATAAAAGGAGTTATGATCTGACACATGTCCATTCAACAGCTGCTCCCTCTCAGTTTAGTTAATCTTACATCAGGCTTCATTTATGGCATGAAAAGAACAGCCCAATAATAAACATTGTCCAGTCCGCTAAGAGTTAACTTTTTGATTTCATGCACATTTTTGTTTTACAGCTATTTGTTTGTTTATACTGTATTATATTTATCCTTATACATACACACACACACACACACACTTACACAGACATCACTGTCTGTCTTACAACACTTCCATACGCAATCACACTTCAGTCATACTTCCCATACTTTCAAACACAGATACTCTCACAAACACAGAAACTTTCACACTTTTTGCAAACACAAGGCCTTTATAAACACAGAGCTCTCAAAAAATATTATACTAAAACAAACCTATTACTTCTGCCCCTCCTTTTGCTCTCCTCTTTTTATCCCTCTCCTTTATTTCCATAAAAACACTCATTATTTACAGTGGTTGATCGCTATATCTGTTACTTCTTTTTATATTAAAACTCATGTACTTCCACCCACAGCTGTCACATCCATTTTGGGTCTCTGTTCAAGACAATTTCTACATTGGTGCTAATTCTCCTTTACTCTCTCTATTAAAAATCACCTTAACATTTTTGACTGTATTTAATTTGTTCATAACTCCAGAAATGATCACTAATTCCCTGTGTTTCTATTATTAATCTTTTTAATTCGATTTCTTTTCTCCTCTCAGTTAGTCTCCTCTCAAATTCAGTAACATCTTATTTCCACATTATGATTTCTGCTTCAGGAGGAAAACTGAGACAAGGAAAAAAAAGTATTGTTCTGTTTCTCTGTGCGTGCTCAAAGCCCTCCCTTTACAGCTCCCTATTCTCACTCTAGCAGCCCCTCCCTTCTCTCTTTCCCAGCACTCAGTCTCCAGCGTACTGTAAGAGAGAGAGAATGAAAAAATCAACAACTGTGCTCATTTATCCGAGTCTTATCAACTATACTTCTGGATAACATCCAACTAAATAAACTAAATATTTATTACTACTAATACTTATTTATATATTTATTATACTTATTTTTATTTCTTATCTCTTCCCCTTATATTTATTTATTATCTTTTATTTCTTTCTTTTTACTCTTTTTGTTATCCTCTTTATTTTCTTAACTTATATTTTCTCTTATTCTTTTATTTTATTATTTGCTTATGTTCCTTCTTTTATTGCTTATATGGTTTCACTTTATTTCTTCTCAAAACCAACTATTTGTTTATTCATGCTTTATGTTTGTTAATATAATCTTATTTTGTGATTTACAAAACTTTTCTGAAAACATGGTTATACCTCACATACTACTTATACATACATCTTGGGTACAAAGTCTAAACTGGATAACATGATTATACATTACTTATTTCTTATACATACAGCATGGTCACAAGTGTTTAAACTAATGCATTCGTTTTTCTAATTTTTCTAATTTTTGATTACATATTTATTTCAACATGAGCAATACATTGCTTTCACATAAGTAATGCATCATTATCTATGTCTATATTAGCAATACACACTTAAGTTTTGCATTCTGCTTTATATCATGCATATCTATGTTTCCCTATCCAAGTCTGCCCTCTTAAAACAACGTTTCCCAATAATGTGCCACTTCAGATTTCAAGTAAGGAATATTCGCCTCCTTTACTGACACTTTCAAATGTCCCCTGTATATATATCTATCTCATCTCTATGGCCTGCTTTACAGAGTGTAGTTATGTGATCCACAAATAATTTAGGATCTATGTTCCTAACCGCAACATCCAACCAGTTAACAAATGGCCACTCCTGTTCTATTTCTCCTAAATTCACCACTTCAGTTAAGGTTCTCATTAACTCCTTCTTTTTTGCAGTTAATTTTCTCTTCTGCCCTGCATAATCTATGTACTCTGATTCTTTCCAAAAATGATCGCTGATTCCCTTTAACTCTATCAGCGCTCTTTCCAATTCTCTCTCCCACTCTTCAGATCTGCATTGATCTCCAACTTTACAAAACTCACTTGTCTCTGCATTTTTCTCTAGTCTTGTTCACTGTAATGGAAAACTTTTTGCCTTTATCTTTTTCCCAATTATTCTATTTTTTGTCTTCTGAATCTCCCCTTCCCCTCACTCACAGAGCTGTCCGTTCAGCTGACCAGTGAGCGAGAGCAAGGCAGGGAGATATCAGAGAAGCCGGTGCCATTTTGCGTCTTTATACTTTTTCAACAATTGTTTTATTCAATTCACTGTTTCAATCAGTTTTCCACTTTTGCTCTCATTTAGCATTTCCTGCTTAGTGCACCTGATTATCTGTATTATTCTGCCTTTGCCCACTATACATCATCAACATTGCAATCATGCATTTGAATAAACACAAGAACAGCGCAATTAAAGCACACATGCACCAACAACATAGTTAGTCATGCACATTATTCATTATCTCAAACATGCACACATAGTTCAACAATTCCCCGTTTTCTGCACAGTCCGGGTTCCGTCAAACACTGCAATAAATAACTTAATCTAACACCTGGAGGAATTTTGCGCGAATTTTCGGCAAAACCTTGAATAAATGCACCTAACCGGGAATTTTCACGCGCGTCGCTTCTCGACTCACCCCCAGGCTTTTTCTACCTTCTTCAAATAAACTTTCTTAAACTCTCTTTAAACAATCCCACCCCCCTATTTTTGAAATCTGGAACTCGCCTCTATTTTAGCCAATTAGTTCAAATTATTCTATGTCCGGACTGGCAAAAGTCTTAGGGAAGCCACTTACCGGGACTCGCTACCACAGATCACAAAAAAACACCTTAAGCAAAGATGCTTACCTCAGTTTCTGGCGCCAGTGTTTCTGCGCGATTCGTGCAAGCCGTCCCACCAGCGACCTCTGCCCCCTTGACCTCAATGCCAGCCCCACGAGTTGGGCGCCAAAGATATGTCGTGGAATATCGCGATGAATCTCTCTAAGTTGTAAGAAAACTCTCAGAGTCTTGAGTTCCAGATGTCAAAGTTGTAGTTTATTGAACACCAACAAACATGAGACCGGCCAGCTGTCCGTTCTGACTGTCTTAGTCCAAAACCTCCTCTTCTATACAGTTTGTTATCTGGCATTACCTCATTTCTGTGCCCCTTTGTTATTTTTGTAACCAATGGATACTATTTGCCACCATTCTCTCACAGAGCCTTTTGCTGTCTTTTTACTGGTAGAAACTTGGCTTTAGTCTATCTTCAAGGTCCTTAGTCTCATTATTTTGTTACAGCTGGGTGCTCTTTGTGGCCTCTGCAGCATCAACACTTTTAGTAACCTCATATGCTCTCTCCTGGGTCACACAAAGGCCAGGAAACTCATATAAGTATTTTGATATATAAGAAACATACTAGAACATTGAAAATATACTATAAAAGCAGAATAGATTAAAAATGAATCACAATTCACTGCTTTCCCATTATAACATTACATTTTACAAATGTCACTGAGAGATAGCAGCACATTGCAAAAGATAGCTTTAAAATGCATCATTACAAAATGATTGCATGCATTCATTATAAGAAATAGTCAATTTAATGAAGAAATCTGAGTCAACACAGATTGGTTCAAATTACATAAAACAGCTCTCAACGACACAAAATCGAATTTTTTAGATCAGAAAGCTGAATAGATTAAAAATGAATCACAATTCACTGCTTTCCCATTGAAAAATGCATCATAATTCACTGCTTTTTACAATGTCACTCGTTGATAGACATTGGTTCAAATAAAGCATTATCATTTAAAATGCATTATTACAAAATGTTTGCGTGCATTTATTATAAGAAATAGTCATTTTAAAGAAGAAACCTGAAAGCCTAAACAGATCTGTACAAACTATACGAAAGTGCTCCAAACGGCCTGAAATAATTTTTAGCCCAGAAAGCTCAATGGAGTAACTTTTCATCATAATTAACGGCTTTTCCATTGGAAAATTATTTTTAACTAATGTCACTCGTGCTTTCATTATAATACAAAGTCATTTTAAAGAAGAATTAAACAAGAAATGTGCAAACATAACGAAATAGCTTCAATGGCCCAAAATAAATTTTAGCTTAGAAAGCTGAATGGTAAATTTCACTCACAGACATCCATGCATTGCATTACATGTCTAATCAAAACAACATGTTTGCTAGAGTTATGAGAGATATTCATTTTAATGAAGCAAGAGGATGGTCAACACAGAACATTGCAAAGTTCATATGGCCAGCTCTCAAATGCCCATGACTGAAACCAACCTTTTAAGCTCAGAAAGCTGAATGGAATAACTTTTCATCATAATTCACTGCTTTTCCATTATAACATTACATTTTACAAATGTCACTGAGAGATAGAAGCACATTGCAAAAGATAGCTTTAAAATGCATCATTACAAAATGATTGCATGCATTCATTATAAGAAATAGTCAATTTAATGAAGATATCTGAGTCAACACAGATTGGTTCAAATTACATAAAACAGCTCTCAACGACACAAAATCGAATTTTTTAGATCAGAAAGCTGAATAGATTAAAAATGAATCACAATTCACTGCTTTCCCACTGAAAAATGCATCATAATTCACTGCTTTTTACAAATGTCACTCGTTGATAGACATTGGTTCAAATAAAGCATTATCATTTAAAATGCATTATTAAAAATGTTTTGCATGCATTTATTATAAGAAATAGTCACTTTAAAGAAGAAACCTGAAAGCCTAAACAGAGCTGTACAAACTATACGAAAGTGCTCCAAACGGCCTGAAATAATTTTTAGCTCAGAAAGCTGAATGGTAAATTTCTCTCACAAACATCCATGCATTGCATTACAAGTCAAATCAAAACAACATGTTTGCTAGAGTTATGAGAGATATTCAGTTTAATGAAGCAAGAGGAAGGTCAACACAGAACTTTGCAAAGTTCATATGGACAGCTCTCAAATGCCCATGACTGAAACCAACCTTTTAAGCTCAGAAAGCTGAATGGAATAACTATTCATCATAATTCACTGCTTTTCCATTAAAACATTACATTTTACAAATGTCACTGAGAGATAGAAGCACATTGCAAAAGATAGCTTTAAAATGCATCATTACAAAATGTTTGCGTGCATTTATTATAAGAAATAGTCACGATAAAGAGGAAATCTGAGTCACACAGACATAAGACAAACATAGGGTCAACACAGAACTTTGCAAACTTCATAGGGAGAGCTCTCAAATGCCCATGACTAAAACCAACTTTTTAAGCTTAGAAAGCTGAATGGATTAATTATTTATCATAATTCACTGCTTTTCCATTATATTATTACTTTATTACTAATGGCACTCATAGATAGATGTTCATTGCAAAAGACAGCATTATAATAAATTATGAGAAAATGAATCATTTCAAAATGTTTGCGTGAATTCATTATGACATATAGTCACGTTAAAGAAGAAACGTGATTCAACACAGAACTGTGCAAACTACATGAAACAGCTCTCAAAGACACAAAATCGAATTTTTATTCTCAGTAAAATGAACGGATTAAAAATGTATCAAAATTCACTGCATCCCATTGAAAATTTTATCATAATTCACTGCTTTTTAAAAATGTCACTCGTTGATAGACATTGGTTCAAATAAAGCATTATAATTTAAAATGCATTATTAAAGAAGAAACCTGAAAGCCTAAACAGATCTGTACAAACTATACGAAAGTGCTCCAAATGGCCTGAAATAATTTTTAGCTCAGAAAGCTGAATGGAGTAACTTTTCATCATAATTCACTGCTTTTCTATTATAACATTACGTTTTACAAATGTCACTGAGAGATAGAAGCACATTGCAAAAGATAGCATTATAATTTAAAATGCATCATTACAAAATGATTGCATGCATTCATTATAAGAAATAGTCTATTTAATGAAGAAATCTGAGTCAACACAGATTGGTTCAAATTACATAAAACAGCTCTCAACGACACAAAATCGAATTTTTTAGATCAGAAAGCTGAATAGATTAAAAATTAATCACAATTCACTGCTTTCCCATTGAAAAATGCATCATAATTCACTGCTTTTTGCAAATGTCACTCGTTGATAGACATTGGTTCAAATAAAGCATTATCATTTAAAATGCATTATTAAAGATGTTTTGCATGCATTTATTATAAGAAATAGTCATTTTAAAGAAGAAACCTGAAAGCCTAAACAGATCTGTACAAACTATACGAAAGTGCTCCAAACGGCCTGAAATAATTTTTAGCCCAGAAAGCTCAATGGAGTAACTTTTCATCATAATTAACGGCTTTTCCATTGGAAAATTATTTTTAACTAATGTCACTCGTGCTTTCATTATAATACAAAGTCATTTTAAAGAAGAATTAAACAAGAAATGTGCAAACATAACGAAATAGCTTCAATGGCCCAAAATATTTTTTTTTAGCTCAGAAAGCTGAATGGTAAATTTCACTCACAAACATCCATGCATTGCATTGCAAGTCTAATCAAAACAACATGTTTGCTAGAGTTATGAGAGATAATGATTCATTTTAATGAAGCAAGAGGAAGGTCAACACAGAACATTGCAAAGTTCATATGGACAGCTCTCAAATGCCCATGACTGAAACCAACCTTTTAAGCTCAGAAAGCTGAATGGAATAACTTTTCATCATAATTCACTGCTTTTCCATTATAACATTACGTTTTACAAATGTCACTGAGAGATAGAAGCACATCGCAAAAGATAGCATTATAATTTAAAATGCATCATTACAAAATGATTGCATGCATTCATTATAAGAAATAGTCAATTTATTGAAGAAATCTGAGTCAACACAGATTGGTTCAAATTACATGAAACAGCTCTCAACGACACAAAATCGAATTTTTTAGATCAGAAAACTGAATAGATTAAAAATGAATCACAATTCACTGCTTTCCCATTGAAAAATGCATCATAATTCACTGCTTTTTACAAATGTCACTTGTTGATAGACATTGGTTCAATTAAGCATTATCATTTAAAATGCATTATTACAAAATGTTTGCGTGCATTTATTATAAGAAATAGTCATGATAAAGAGGAAATCTGAGTCAACACAGACATAAGACAAACATAGGGTCAACACAGAACTTTGCAAACTTCATAGGGACAGCTCTCAAATGCCCATGAATAAAACCAACTTTTTTAGCTTAGAAAGCTGAATGGATTAATTATTTATCATAATTCACTGCTTTTCCATTATATTATTACTTTATTACTAATGGCACTCATAGATAGATGTTCATTGCAAAAAACAGAATTATAATAAATTATGAGAAAATGAATCATTTCAAAATGTTTGCGTGAATTCATTATGACATATAGTCACGTTAAAGAAACCTGATTCATCACAGAACTGTGCAAACTACATGAAACAGCTCTCAAAGACACAAAATCGAATTTTTATTCTCAGTAAAATGAACGGATTAAAAATGTATCAAAATTCACTGCTTTCCCATTGAAAATGTTATCATAATTCACTGCTTTATAAAAATGTCACTCGTTGATAGACATTGGTTCAAATAAAGCATTATAATTTAAAATGCATTATTAAAAATGTTTTGCATGCATTTATTATAAGAAATAGTCATTTTAAAGAAGAAACCTGAAAGCCTAAACAGATCTGTACAAACTATACGAAAGTGCTCCAAACGGCCTAAAATAATTTTTAGCTCAGAAAGCTCAATGGAGTAACTTTTCATCATAATTAAAGGCTTTACCATTGGAAAATTATTTTTAACTAATGTCACTCGTGCTTTCATTATATTACAAAGTCATTTTAAAGAAGAATTAAACAAGAAATGTGCAAACATAACGAAATAGCTTCAATGGCCCAAAATATTTTTTTTTAGCTCAGAAAGCTGAATGGTAAATTTCACTCACAAACATCCATGCATTGCATTGCAAGTCTAATCAAAACAACATGTTTGCTAGAGTTATGAGAGATATTCATTTTAATGAAGCAAGAGGAAGGTCAACACAGAACTTTGCAAAGTTCATATGGACAGCTCTCAAATGCCCATGACTGAAACCAACCTTTTAAGCTCAGAAAGCTGAATGGAATAACTTTTCATCATAATTCACCGCTTTTCCATTATAACATTACATTTTACAAATGTCACTGAGAGATAGAAGCACATTGCAAAAGATAGCATTATAATTTAAAATGCATCATTACAAAATGATTGCATGCATTCATTATAAGAAATAGTCAATTTAATGAAGAAATCTGAGTCAACACAGATTGGTTCAAATTATATAAAACAGCTCTCAACGACACAAAATCGAATTTTTTAGATCAGAAAGCTGAATAGATTAAAAATGAATCACAATTCACTGCTTTCCCACTGAAAAATGCATTATAATTCACTGCTTTTTACAAATGTCACTCGTTGATAGACATTGGTTCAAATAAAGCATTATCATTTAAAATGCATTATTAAAAATGTTTTGCATGCATTTATTATAAGAAATAGTCACTTTAAAGAAGAAACCTGAAAGCCTAAACAGAGCTGTACAAACTATACGAAAGTGCTCCAAACGGCCTGAAATAATTTTTAGCTCAGAAAGCTGAATGGTAAATTTCTCTCACAAACATCCATGCATTGCATTACAAGTCAAATCAAAACAACATGTTTGCTAGAGTTATGAGAGATATTCAGTTTAATGAAGCAAGAGGAAGGTCAACACAGAACTTTGCAAAGTTCATATGGACAGCTCTCAAATGCCCATGACTGAAACCAACCTTTTAAGCTCAGAAAGCTGAATGGAATAACTTTTCATCATAATTCACTGCTTTTCCATTAAAACATTACATTTTACAAATGTCACTGAGAGATAGAAGCACATTGCAAAAGATAGCTTTAAAATGCATCATTACAAAATGATTGCATGCATTCATTATAAGAAATAGTCAATTTAATGAAGAAATCTGAGTCAACACAGATTGGTTCAAATGACATGAAACAGCTCTCAACGACATAAAATCGATTTTTTAGATCAGAAAGCTGAATCGATTAAAAATGAATCACAATTCACTGCTTTCCCATTGAAAAATGCATCATAATTCACTGCTTTTTACAAATGTCACTCATTGATGGACATTGGCTCAAATAAAGCATTATCATTTAAAATGCATTATTACAAAATGTTTGTGTGCATTTATTATAAGAAATAGTCACGATAAAGAGGAAATCTGAGTCAACACAGACATAAGACAAACATAGGGTCAACACAGAACTTTGCAAACTTCATAGGGACAGCTCTCAAATGCCCATGACTAAAACCAACTTTTTAAGCTCAGAAAGCTGAATGGATTAATTATTTATCATAATTCACTGCTTTTTAAAAATGTCACTCGTTGATAGACATTGGTTCAAATAAAGCATTATAATTTAAAATGCATTATTAAAGAAGAAACCTGAAAGCCTAAACAGAGCTGTACAAACTATACGAAAGTGCTCCAAACGGCCTGAAATAATTTTTAGCTCAGAAAGCTGAATGGTAAATTTCACTCACAAACATCCATGCATTGCATTGCAAGTCTAATCAAAACAACATGTTTGCTAGAGTTATGAGAGATAATGATTCATTTTAATGAAGCAAGAGGAAGGTCAACACAGAACATTGCAAAGTTCATATGGACAGCTCTCAAATGCCCATGACTGAAACCAACCTTTTAAGCTCAGAAAGCTGAATGGATTAATTATTTATCATAATTCACTGCTTTTCCATTATATTATTACTTTATTACTAATGGCACTCATAGATAGGATGTTCATTGCAAAAAACAGAATTATAATAAATTATGAGAAAATGAATCATTTCAAAATGTTTGCGTGAATTCATTATGACATATAGTCACGTTAAAGAAACCTGATTCATCACAGAACTGTGCAAACTACATGAAACAGCTCTCAAAGACACAAAATCGAATTTTTATTCTCAGTAAAATGAACGGATTAAAAATGTATCAAAATTCACTGCTTTCACATTGAAAATGTTATCATAATTCACTGCTTTATAAAAATGTCACTCGTTGATAGACATTGGTTCAAATAAAGCATTATAATTTAAAATGCATTATTAAAAATGTTTTGCATGCATTTATTATAAGAAATAGTCATTTTAAAGAAGAAACCTGAAAGCCTAAACAGAGCTGTACAAACTATACGAAAGTGCTCCAAACGGCCTAAAATAATTTTTAGCTCAGAAAGCTGAATGGTAAATTTCTCTCACAAACATCCATGCATTGCATTACAAGTCAAATCAAAACAACATGTTTGCTAGAGTTATGAGAGATATTCAGTTTAATGAAGCAAGAGGAAGGTCAACACAGAACTTTGCAAAGTTCATATGGACAGCTCTCAAATGCCCATGACTGAAACCAACCTTTTAAGCTCAGAAAGCTGAATGGAATAACTTTTCATCATAATTCACTGCTTTTCCATTAAAACATTACATTTTACAAATGTCACTGAGAGATAGAAGCACATTGCAAAAGATAGCTTTAAAATGCATCATTACAAAATGATTGCATGCATTCATTATAAGAAATAGTCAATTTAATGAAGAAATCTGAGTCAACACAGATTGGTTCAAATGACATGAAACAGCTCTCAACGACATAAAATCGATTTTTTAGATCAGAAAGCTGAATCGATTAAAAATGAATCACAATTCACTGCTTTCCCATTGAAAAATGCATCATAATTCACTGCTTTTTACAAATGTCACTCATTGATGGACATTGGCTCAAATAAAGCATTATCATTTAAAATGCATTATTACAAAATGTTTGCGTGCATTTATTATAAGAAATAGTCACGATAAAGAGGAAATCTGAGTCAACACAGACATAAGACAAACATAGGGTCAACACAGAACTTTGCAAACATAGGGACAGCTCTCAAATGCCCATGACTAAAACCAACTTTTTAAGCTTAGAAAGCTGAATAGATTAATAATTTATCATAATTCACTGCTTTTCCATTATATTATTACTTTATTACTAATGGCACTCATAGATAGATGTTCATTGCAAAAGACAGCATTATAATAAATTATGAGAAAATGAATCATTTCAAAATGTTTGCGTGAATTCATTATGACATATAGTCACGTTAAAGAAGAAACGTGATTCAACACAGAACTGTGCAAACTACATGAAACAGCTCTCAAAGACACAAAATCGAATTTTTATTCTCAGTAAAATGAACGGATTAAAAATGTATCAAAATTCACTGCTTTCCCATTGAAAATTTTATCATAATTCACTGCTTTTTAAAAATGTCACTCGTTGATAGACATTGGTTCAAATAAAGCATTATAATTTAAAATGCATTATTAAAGAAGAAACCTGAACGCCTAAACAGATCTGTACAAACTATACGAAAGAGCTCCAAATGGCCTGAAATAATTTTTAGCTCAGAAAGCTGAATGGAGTAACTTTTCATCATAATTCACTGCTTTTCCATTAAAACATTACATTTTACAAATGTCACTGAGAGATAGAAGCACATTGCAAAAGATAGCATTATAATTTAAAATGCATCATTACAAAATGATTGCATGCATTCATTATAAGAAATAGTCAATTTAATGAAGAAATCTGAGTCAACACAGATTGGTTCAAATTACATGAAACAGCTCTCAACGACACAAAATCGAATTTTTTAGATCAGAAAGCTGAATAGATTAAAAATGAATCACAATTCACTGCTTTCCCATTGAAAAATGCATCATAATTCACTGCTTTTTACAAATGTCAGTCGTTGATAGACATTGGTTCAAAAAAAGCATTATCATTTAAAATGCATTATTACAAAATGTTTGCGTGCATTTATTATAAGAAATAGTCATGATAAAGAGGAAATCTGAGTCAACACAGACATAAGACAAACATAGGGTCAACACAGAACTTTGCAAACTTCATAGGGATAGCTCTCAAATGCCCATGACTAAAACCAACTTTTTAAGCTTAGAAAGCTGAATGGATTAATTATTTATCATAATTCACTGCTTTTCCATTATATTATTACTTTATTACTAATGGCACTCATAGATAGATGTTCATTGCAAAAGACAGCATTATAACAAATTATGAGAAAATGAATCATTTCAAAATGTTTGCGTGAATTCATTATGACATATAGTCACGTTAAAGAAGAAACCTGATTCAACACAGAACTGTGCAAACTACATGAAACAGCTCTCAAAGACACAAAATCGAATTTTTATTCTCAGTAAAATGAACGGATTAAAAATGTATCAAAATTCACTGCTTTCCCATTGAAAATTCTATCATAATTCACTGCTTTTTAAAAATGTCACTCGTTATTTGAACATTGGTTCAAATAAAGCATTATAATTTAAAATTCATTATTAAAAAAGTTTTGCATGCATTTATTATAAGAAATAGTCATTTTAAAGAAACCTGAAAGCCTAAACAGAGCTGTACAAACTATACGAAAGTGCTCCAAACGGCCTGAAATAATTTTTAGCTCAGAAAGCTGAATGGTAAATTTCACTCACAAACATCCATGCACTGCCTTACAAGTCTAATCAAAACAACATGTTTGCTAGAGTTATGAGAGATAATGATTCATTTTAATGAAGCAAGAGGAAGGTCAACACAGAACTTTGCAAAGTTCATATGGCCAGCTCTCAAATGCCCATGACTGAAACCAACCTTTTAAGCTCAGAAAGCTGAATGGAATAACTTTTCATCATAATTCACTGCTTTTCCATTATAACATTACGTTTTACAAATGTCACTGAGAGATAGAAGCACATTGCAAAAGATAGCATTATAATTTAAAATGCATCATTACAAAATGATTGCATGCATTCATTATAAGAAATAGTCAATTTAATGAAGAATTCTGAGTCAACACAGATTGGTTCAAATTACATGAAACAGCTCTCAACGACACAAAATCGAATTTTTTAGATCAGAAAGCTGAAAAGATTAAAAATGAATCACAATTCACTGCTTTCCCATTGAAAAATGCATCATAATTCACTGCTTTTTACAAATGTCACTCGTTGATAGACATTGGTTCAAATAAAGCATTATCATTTAAAATGCATTATTACAAAATGTTTGCGTGCATTTATTATAAGAAATAGTCATGATAAAGAGGAAATCTGAGTCAACACAGACATAAGACAAACATAGGGTCAACACAGAACTTTGCAAACTTCATAGGGACAGCTCTCAAATGCCCATGACTAAAACCAACTTTTTAAGCTTAGAAAGCTGAATGGATTAATTATTTATCATAATTCACTGCTTTTCCATTATATTATTACTTTATTACTAATGGCACTCATAGATAGATGTTCATTGCAAAAGACAGCATTATAACAAATTATGAGAAAATGAATCATTTCAAAATGTTTGCGTGAATTCATTATGACATATAGTCACGTTAAAGAAGAAACCTGATTCAACACAGAACTGTGCAAACTACATGAAACAGCTCTCAAAGACACAAAATCGAATTTTTATTCTCAGTAAAATGAACGGATTAAAAATGTATCAAAATTCACTGCTTTCCCATTGAAAATTCTATCATAATTCACTGCTTTTTAAAAATGTCACTCGTTATTTGAACATTGGTTCAAATAAAGCATTATAATTTAAAATTCATTATTAAAAAAGTTTTGCATGCATTTATTATAAGAAATAGTCATTTTAAAGAAACCTGAAAGCCTAAACAGAGCTGTACAAACTATACGAAAGTGCTCCAAACGGCCTGAAATAATTTTTAGCTCAGAAAGCTCAATGGAGTAAATTTTCATCATAATTAACGGCTTTTCCATTGGAAAATTATTTTTAACTAATGTCACTCGTGCTTTCATTATAATACAAAGTCATTTTAAAGAAGAATTCTGATTAAACATAGAAGAAAGTGCTCCAAATGGCCTGAAATAATTTTTAGCTCAGAAAGATCAATGGAGTAACTTTTCATCATAATTCACTGCTTTTCCATTATAACATTACGTTTTACAAATGTCATTGAGAGATAGAAGCACTTTGCAAAAGATAGCATTATAATTTAAAATGCATCATTACAAAATGATTGCATGCATTCATTATAAGAAATAGTCAATTTAATGAAGAAATCTGAGTCAACACAGATTGGTTCAAATGACATGAAACAGCTCTCAACGACACAAAATCAGTTTTTTAGATCAGAAAGCTGAATAGATTCAAAATGAATCACAATTCACTGCTTTCCCATTGAAAAATGCATCATAATTCACTGTTTTTTACAAATGTCACTGAGAGATAGAAGCACTTTGCAAAAGATAGCATTATCATTTAAAATGCATTATTACAAAATGTTTGCGTGCATTTATTATAAGAAATAGTCATGATAAAGAGGAAATCTGAGTCAACACAGACATAAGACAAACATAGGGTCAACACAGAACTTTGCAAACTTCATAGGGACAGCTCTCAAATGCCCATGACTAAAACCAACTTTTTAAGCTTAGAAAGCTGAATGGATTAATTTTTCATCATAATTCACTGCTTTTCTATTATAACATTATTAAAAATGTCACTTATAGATAGATGTTCATTGCAAAAGACAGCATTATAATTTAAAATGAATCATTTCAAAATGTTTGCTTGCATTCATTATAAGATATAGTCATGTTAAAGAAAAAACCTGATTCAACACAGAACTGTGCAAACTACATGAAACAGCTCTCAAAGACACAAAATCTACTTTTTTTGCTCAGAAAAATTAACGGATTAAAAATGTATCAAAATTCACTGCTTTTCCATTTCTCAAATTTCACTCATAGAGCTCCATGCATTGCAAAGACAGCATTAGAGGCCAAATCAATACATCATGATTGAATGCATTTTAAGAGATAAAAATCTATTTTAATGAAGAGGAAGGTCAACACAGAACTTTGCAAACTTCATAGGGACAGCTCTCAAATGCCCATGACTAAAACCATTTTAAGCTCAGAAAGCTGAATGGAATAATTATTCATCATAATTCACTGCTTTTACAAATGTCACTCGCAGATAGACATTCGTGCAAATAAAGCACTATTATTCTCCCCTGTAAAAGGAACGAAATCGTTCGGCTGGGGGCCAAATATATGGTCCAAGCTGGGGGGGATGTCCCTCCAAAGAGGAGGACACCACGGAGACCACACCCGGCCCCGAGAGGGGGGGGGGGGGTTTAGGTGGAATACACACACGGTCTTACCGGTTAGCAGCGGAAGCACACCGTGTGGAGCGGCGTCATGGTAGACCCTACCCAAGGGGGGTGAGTTACTACAAACACGGCGACCCAGGACAGAGGGCCCTCTGTCCAAGGAAGACGCGGTTTACCGGAAGGGAAACCATTTTGCGGGATATACAACACACGGGGTTGCTGAAGGGGACAACCTGCACATGTGGAGCATTTACCTTAGAACAGGGGCCTAGTGTCATCCGTACCGGGGTGGCAGCGAGCCTCTCCTAAGACTCAACGGCCGCTAGGCTAGGGAGGAAGTACGTCCAGGGTTCACACTTCCTGCGAACGCAACTGGGAAAGGCGCTATGCACAAGCGATACACCCGGCCAGCTGACCCGAACTTACCTGTTCATGTCACCTGATAACACACTGGCCAAAACTGGCTCAACCCTGAGGTTATAGAACCTCACAAAGGTGTTAGGTGTTGCCCAACCCGTGGCTCTTAATATATCTGCTAGAGAGGCGCCATGGGACAACGCTCACGAAGCTGCAACGCCCCTGGTAGAATGGGCTCGTAGGCCAACAGGGGGCGGCACGTGCTGGGCGTGGTATGCCATCGTGATGGCATCGACGACCCAGTGGGCGATCCTCTGTTTGGAGACATCGCTTCCCTTCGTCCGCCGAAGCAAACAAAGAGCTGCTCAGAGCTTCTAAAGCTCTGCGTGCGGTCCAGGTAGAAGCGAACCGGACACAGCAACGCCAAGGCTGGGTCTGCCTCCTCCTGGGGCAGCACTTGCAGGTTCACCACTTGATCCCTAAAAGGGGTTGTGGTAACCTTGGGCACGTAGCCTGGTCGGGGTCTCAGGATGACATGAGAGTAAGCCGGACTGAACTCTAGACACAGTTCGCTAACAGAGAACACCTGCAGGTCCCCTATCCTCTTGATGGAGGTGAGCGCCGTAAGGAGGGCGGTCTTCAGAGAGAGCGCCTTTAGCTCTGCTGACTCAAGGGGCTCGAAGGGAGCTCCCCGAAGGCCCCGAAGGACCACGGAGAGGTCCCACGAGGGAACAAGGCACAGCCTGGGGGAGTTTAACCTCGTCGCGCCTCTCAGGAACCTGTTGATTAAATCGTGCTTCCCTAAATACTTACCTCCCACTGCATCGTGATGTGCTGATATAGCGGCTTCATACACCTTCAAGGTGGAGGGGGACAGTGTCCCTCCAACTTTTCCTGCAGAAAGGAAATTACTGATCCAACTGCGCATCTCTGGGGGTCTTCACCACGGGAAGAACACCAATGAGCGAAGAGACGCCACTTCAGGCCGTAAAGGCGCCTCGATTAGGGGGCTCTCGTCTGAGTGATCGTGTCTACCACCGCAGGTGGTAGGCCACCTAAGTCTACCGCGTCCTGTCCAAGGGCCAGACATGTAGATTCCAGAGGTCTGGTCGCGGGTGCCAGAAGGTCCTTCCTCGGGAACCTGGCCTAGGGGAACTCATGCCCGTAAGAACGATTGGTCTGACCAGGGGCTGAGAGAGCGGCAACACGTCTGCGTGATGAGGATGCGGTGTGTGCCGTGGCTCCATGCTCGTCTCTCGATTCAGGTCTGCAGCCAGTGCTGGAATGGTCTCATATGCATCAACCCAAGCGGTGTAACCGTCGCTGAGGATGCCATATGCCCCAGGAGCCTCTGAAAGGATTTCAGTGGCACCAACGTGTTCCATCTGAAAATATGCAGACAGCTCAGCACTGACTGTGCACGCTCGCTGGTGAGACGATCCAACATTGAGACCGAGTCCAACTCTGAACTCTGAGCTTGCTCTTTTTCCCAGTTGACCCAAAGCCCCAAGCGGCTGAGGTGGCTGAGCACCAAGTCCCTGTGAGCACACAACATCTCTCGTGAGTGAGCTAAAATTAGCCAGTAGTTGAGATAGTTGAGGATGCGGATGCCCGCTTCCCACGGACAGGCTGAAGGGGAGGACTTTGTACTGATATGCCTGACCCTCGAAGGCAAACCGGAGAAAGGGTCTGTGTCGAGGAATGATCGAGACATGAAAGTACGCGTCCTTCAGGTCTACCGCCGGCATCTGGATTGGTCTAACCAATCCAGATGCCGGATGCTCGCTAGAACGCGTCTCTGCATGAGCATCTTGAACAGGAGTCTGTGCAGAGCCCGGTTCAGAACTCGCAGGTCGAGGATTGGCCGCAACCCGCCGCCTTTTTTGGGGTTTTTTCCATCTTGGCTGGAGGGACAGGCTCTATCGCACCCTTCTGTAAGAGGGAGGCGATTTCCACACGCAAGGCAGCGGCGTTCACGCCTCTCACCATGGTGGGGTGGACGCTGTTGAACTGAAGAAACTTCTTTTTTTTTTAAATGTGGGTACCGCAACCCGTTGGGCGTGCGGTGAAATACATTTCAAAAGGAAATAAGGATTCTCCAACCACCCCTCCGGCGGGGGAGGGAGTGGTCTTACAAGTGCAGTTTCCTGAGTCCCAGGGCTGCCCGTCTTAGGGGCGCTTCAAAGCATTCTTAGGGTTCTTGGCAGCCGGCCGTGAGGCGGGGGGTGTCGCCGTCCTGCGGGTGGCTCCACGTCGGGGCTGGCCCCGAGGGGCGGGCTGTGGCGGGGCTAGTGTTGGTACCGCAGGGGAACGCACTGGGCGACGAGCAGACGGGGTGCGGGGTCTGTGGCTCCGCCTGGGCAGGATGTGCTGTATAGCCTTCAACCTGGGAGATGGGGGCGTCAAGGAAACGTACCTTGTCAGCCTCTTGCGACTCGACCAGGTTGAGCCAGAGGTGGCGCCAAGGTGGACATCGCCTGCCCGAGAGCCCACGCCGTGACCTTTGTTGCCTGCATCTCCTGCATTAGACCCTGGTCAGGACTACCCTCGTGTAGTTCTGTAAGTGGGCGCAGAACGTAGTGTGCGAGGGGGAGGACCACTGGAAAGCGCTGTAAAACCAACAGCTTGTAGAGATGAATGAACGGCAGAGGAATTCAGTTCTGAGACTGATCTCTCGGGTCTGAAGAAGATATCTATTTGCAGAGTCACTCCTTTTATACCCGTATGTCCGGGGGAGTGGCATGCAAATTCAACACGCCAATTCTCATTGGCCTTTTCTCAAAATCAGAGATGTCTGGGCTCCGTAGGAGCGACCTCTAGTGTCAACTCATCGACACAATGTCGAGTGAGTGACAGATGGGGAACTACTTTTTTAGTTGATAAAGCTGAATGGATTAAAAATGTATCACTGCTTTCATTACAAAATGTTTGCCTGCATTCATTATAAGACTCGTCAGGGTAACCAGAAGGATTCTGAAGACTTTATGGGGCATTGGGGAAGGGTACATGCAGTCTGATACATATAATTATGTATAATTCCTGGCTGTATTTATAGCCCTGCGCAGATTTCTGCCGTTTATGTTAGTTTATATAAATCGTTTGCTCTCATCACATGTCGCAACTCGCCGCAATCTCCTTCTTTGGAGTCAGCACTCATGTCATGGGCAACCTAAATGCCACAGCGGACACACTGTTACGACAGGTAAAGCTCAGTGGAGAGTGGAGACACTCTCAGTGTCACTCTTGGCCCTCAGGTGGTCCAGCTGATTTGGGCTCGGTTCGGCACAGCACAGGTAGATCTGTTTGCCTCCCGGATTACACCCACTGCCCGCTCTGGTACTCTCTGATAGAAGCCCACCTCTGCACAGATGCGCTACACAGCTGGCCCCTGGGCTGTGCAAATACGCATTTCCCACAGTGAGCCTACTTGCACAAGTCCTTTGCAAGGTCAGGGAGGATGAGGAACAAGTCATTCTTGTGGACCTCTACTGGCCCATTCGGACTTGGTTCTCGGATTCATTGCGACAGCACCTCCCTGGAAAATTCCCCTGAGGAACTCAAATTTTTTTCTCAGGGACGGGGCACCCTCTGGCATCCGCGCCCAGACCTCTGGAACATTCATGTCTGGCCCTTGGATGGGATGCAGAAGGTCTAAAACGGTCTACCACCAGCCGTCGTAGACACGATCACTCAAGCCAGAGCTCCCTCTACCAGACTTTATGCCCCAAAGTGACAATTATTCGCAAATGGGTGTTCTTCCCAGACTGAAGACTTCGGAGAGCCCCGTTTGAGCCGCTAGAATCAGTCGGACTAAAGGCCCTCTCCTTGAAGATGGCCCTCCTGATTGCACTCACTTCCATCAAGAGGGTTGGGGACCTGCAAACGTTCTCTGTCAGCGACCCTTGCCTGGAGCCCGGTCCGGCAGACTCTCACGTCATCCTGAGACCCCGAACAGGCTACGTGCCCAAGGTTCCTACGCCCCCTTCTGGGTTCGAGCACACTCTACAAAGTGTGTTTTATTTATTTACAAAGTTTTTAATAATTTTAAAAATTATTTATTTTTAAAAACAGTCGTCAGAATAAAAGCCCAAAAGATATTTTTGTATCTACATGTGGACAATGTAACACTTTATTTTGATGGTCCCAAGTAGATATTTAATTGACTATAAGTGACATATCAACTGGCTTGCTATAGCTAGTAAACAATGTTTCAACAAACTTTCGGTAGTCTATCAGTAGCCTGTAAAACAGCAGCAAAATAACAGCTTATTGACTGACTTGCTATAGCTAGTAAACAGTGTTTCAACAAATATTCAGTAGCTTTTCAGTAGCCTGTATATAGATCTCTATTAATGACCTAATTAAATTATTGTTGAGAACATCAGTTCCCTATCTGTCACTCACTCGTGTCGATGAAGGGACATTAGGGGTCCCTATCTGTCACTCGCTCGACGGTGTGTCGATGAAGTGACACAAGAGGGTCACTCTTGGGAGCCCGAGACACCTCTGATCTTTGATAAAAGGCCAATGGGAATTAGCGAGTGGTATTTGCATGCCACTCCCCCGAACATACGAGTATAAAGCAGCTGGTGTGCGAACCGCTCATCAGATTTTCTCTTCGGAGCTGAGTGGTCGATGTTCATTGAGCTGAATTCCCACGGCTTCCCATTCATCTCAGCTGGATTTCTGAAGGTGCATTACAGCGGCTTCTCTCCACCTCTGCACTTGTGCACTGCAGAGATCGCCCCTGGGCACTTCGGCAGAACAAACTGAAAGAGTATATTCTAAAAGAGTATTATCCTGAAAGAGTATATTCTAATAAGCGGCACACACAAAAACGTCTTTTAAAAGACATGTCTTTTTAAAGATGTCTTTCCATTTTTGTGTTAATCCTGGTTGCAGTCGTTATCTCTCACCTTCCGACGGCCACACGATCGCAATCTTTCATGTCTGGGCGCTTCTCACACGTAGACATCGTTCGTGGATGGGTCATGTCCTCACTGCGAGAACATGACCATGGCAACGTTGGAGTCGTGGCTTGCCATCGTAAGAAAGCAAGCCATGCCTCAGTCCTTCTACCTACATGTATGAGGCCAGCACGGCTAGCACTGGGGGCAATTTGGGGACCTCAATGGGACCACCTCCGCCGGGTAAATCCCATTCCCCAACATGCTCGTTTGCCCCGATCAAGCTTCCGGATGATCAGGGCAAGTTTGACCTCTTGATCGTGGCCCGTGAAGGTGATAAGCTCTTGAGCACAGCATCGGAGAGCGGGCTCGTCCAGTCGGACGCGGAAGCCTCGGCTGGGCTTCCAACCTTGGGGACTGTCGCCCAGTCCCAGGTTGACGCCAAAATGACAGACATGCTTTCCCTGGCAGCCGAAAGCGTCGGGCTAGAGTGGAACTCTCCGCTCTCCCCTGAAAACTTGCGGCTCGATGACTGGTTCCTGGGCCCGCGGCGCCGCTCATAGCCATGCCCCGCCCCAGTTCCTTGCTTCCCGGAAGTGCACGAGGAGCTGACAAGGTTGTGGGAGGCACTTTTTACTGCCCGGTCCCGATCTTTCACCCTGCCCTCACTACCCTTGATTGTGGGGTGGCCAAAGGAACTCGGTGATGCCCCCAGTGCATAAGGGGCTCGCGGTCATGGCACGCATCTCATGGCAGGCCGCCAAGAAGAAGACTTCGAAGCACGCCTGAGACGGGCGACCCAGGGACGAGGAGATCTGCTGTTCCAGAGCTGGTGAACAGACCACACCAGTGGAGGGCCGGGAGGTAGAATCTTTTGTTTAATTTTCATTTAATTTAGTTCATTAAAGTTGCTGCAGTAACCACATTTTCAACAAAAGAGCTTATTCCCTGAGTCACATATCTGGTGGGCACAGCCGTTGTTATGACCACCATCCACCATTCCATTTTGACAGGTCCGGTGCCACTGCTGTGGCACAAAACACGCCCACACCCGGACTGTTCCGACCGACTGTGGGGACGATGTACCTCCTCCCCTCTCCCTGACCAATCCTCTGGTGGGTATCAGGAGGGAGGTCAGTGCTTCGATGCCCCTCGACACAGCACGGCCCCACCCGCCGGTACGTCCGACAAGATTGTCCCCTTGGTCCCCCTCGCCCAGAGCTGGGACGCGTGGCTTGTGCTCTCCAACCCATCGCGATTGCTGGCCCGGACCATCCGACTCAGCAACGCGATTCAGTTTCCAGGTGCCTGCCCAGGTTCAGCGGCGTCCACTTCACCTCAGCAAAGGGTTAGAACTACCTTGCGTGCGGAATAGAGCGAGTACTGAACCGGGCTTTACACAGACTCCCGTTCAAGATTCTAATGCAAAAATGCATTCTAGCCAGCGTTCGGCATCAAGATTGGTTTGCGGCTGTATACCTGAAGGACGCAAACTTAACTGAATGTGTGGAACTGATAAAAATATTGAGCTCAAACTTGACCTCAAACTTTAAGTTAATGTTCTCTGCCTTTGTATTGTCTGCAAAAGTGAGAAGTCACGCCAAGGCAGAAACTTCTACATAATCAATATTTGGTTGCTGATCACCATTTACAAAATAATTATTGTAACACCTGTATAAAATCTATCATTGCATTTATTTTTGATGATTTACTCACAGCCATGTACTTCCCAGCTAACAGGGAACGTTCCCACAACATTTGCTAACGTTCTGTAAAGGTTATGTAAATGTTAGGATAAAACGTTCTTAAAATAATGTTCATGGAACGTTCTTATGATGTTCTAAGTGTTTGATAAACATTCACATAACGTTCTAAAAAACATTCTTAGAACAATGTTCTTGGAACGTCCTTTTGATGTTATTAACAATTGACAAATGTTCTCATAATGTTGGGAGAAAACGTTCTTAGAACAATGTTCTTGGAACGTCCTGTTGATGTTATTAACAACTGAATAATGTACTAATAATATATTATTATATTATTATTATTAATGTTCAAATACATAATTGTGTAGAAAAAAGTTAAAAAGCCTTTATTAAATCATGGCTTTTAGCAGTAAAATTGGTGACAGATACACCTACGCGTTGCGGCTTAAGCCTTCGTCAGGGTGTGTGTAACAAACAAAGTCACAGGTACATTTTAAGTAGCAGTTAATTAATCAAATAGCAAACACCTGGTCACACTATGCAAGGCAACCTAAGGGAGAAAAGTTCAAAAAATGGAATCATGTCTCACACAATATAAAGTTAAATTAATTAAAAAAAACAAAAAGGTACAAAATCCAATTCACCATTTAAGCCTGGAAATGTAGTAGCTTTCAGTGTATAGATCCAAAAAGACTCTCTTTGTAATAGCTTGTTAACCCTATCTCCTCCTCTTATGGACTTGGGGACATGTTCAATGCCAATTATCTTCAATGTACTTGGGCTACCATGATTTGTATCTCTATAATGTATGGCCATAGGGTATAGAGGGTTACAGACTCGAATAGCGTTTTTATGTTCTGATAATCTTATCTTTAATTTTCTAGTAGTCATTCCTATGTAAAAGCATCCACATGGTCACTCCAACCTATATATCACAAATGAGGTATTGCAATTAATAAAAGATCTTATTTTCAATTCGGAGCCCGAGGTTACATCTCTAAACATTTTAGTCTTAATCATATTACCGAGAATATTCCTTTTGGCCAGTTCCTTTTCTCCCTTCAGGTTGCCTTGCATAGTGTGACCAGGTGTTTCCTATTTCATTAATTAACTGCTACTTAAAATGTACCTGTGACTTTGTTTGTTACATACACCCTGACGAAGGCTTAAGCCGCAACGCGCAGGTGTACAGGTCCTTCTCAAAAAATTAGCATATTGTGATAAAGGTCATTATTTTCCATAATGTAATGATAAAAATTAAACTTTCATATATTTTATATTCATTGCACACCAACTGAAATATTTCAGGTCTTTTATTGTTTTAATACTGATGATTTTGGCATACAGCTCATGAAACCCAAAATTCCTATCTCAAAAAATTAGCATATTTCATCCGACCAATAAAAGAAGTGTTTTTAATACCCCCCAAAAAAGTCAACCTTCAAATAATTATGTTCAGTTATGCACTCAGTACTTGGTCGGGAATCCTTTTGCAGAAATGACTGCTTCAATGCGGCATGGCATGGAGGCAATCAGCCTGTGGCACTGCTGAGGTGTTATGGAGGCCCAGGATGCTTCGATAGCTGCCTTAAGCTCATCCAGAATGTTGGGTCTTGCGTCTCTCAACTTTCTCTTCACAATATCCCACAGATTCTCTATGGGGTTCAGGTCAGGAGAGTTGGCAGGCCAATTGAGCACAGTAATACCATGGTCAGTAAACCATTTACCAGTGGTTTTGGCACTGTGAGCAGGTGCCAGGTCGTGCTGAAAAATGAAATCTTCATCTCCATAAAGCTTTTCAGCAGATGGAAGCATGAAGTGCTCCAAAATCTGATAGCTAGCTGCATTGACCCTGCCCTTGATAAAACACAGTGGACCAACACCAGCAGCTGACATGGCACCCCAGACCATCACTGACTGTGGGTACTTGACACTGGACTTCAGGCACTTTGGCATTTCCTTCTCCCCAGTCTTCCTCCAGACTCTGGCACCTTGATTTCCGAATGACATGCAAAATTTGCTTTCATCCGAAAAAAGTACTTTGGACCACTGAGCAACAGTCCAGTGCTGCTTCTCTGTAGCCCAGGTCAGGCGCTTCTGCCGCTGTTTCTGGTTCAAAAGTGGCTTGACCTGGGGAATGCGGGGATGTTTCTACTCCAGACTCAGACCACTGCTTCCGCAGGTCCCCAAGGTCTGGAATCGGTCCTTCTCCACAATCTTCCTCAGGGTCCGGTCACCTCTTCTCGTTGTGCAGCGTTTTTTGCCACACTTTTTCCTTCCCACAGACTTCCCACTGAGGTGCCTTGATACAGCACTCTGGGAACAGCCTATTTGTTAAGAAATTTCTGTCTGTGTCTTACCCTCTTGCTTGAGGGTGTCAATGATGGCCTTCTGGACAGCAGTCAGGTCGGCAGTCTTACCCATGATTGCGGTTTTGAGTAATGAAACAGGCTGGGAGTTTTTAAAAGCCTCAGGAATCTTTTGCAGGTGTTTAGAGTTAATTAGTTGATTCAGATGATTCGGTTAATAGCTCGTTTAGAGACCCTTTTCATGATATGCTAATTTTTTGAGATAGGAATTTTGGGTTTTCATGAGCTGTATGCCAAAATCATCAGTATTAAAACAATAAAAGATCTGAACTATTTCAGTTGGTGTGCAATGAATCTAAAATATATGAAAGTTTAATTTTTATCATTACATTATGAAAAATAATGACCTTTATCACAATATGCTAATTTTTTGAGAAGGACCTGTATCTGTCACCAATTTTACTGCTAAAAGCCATGATTTAAATATTTTGGAATATTTTTGTTTTTGTTTTTTGAGCTTAATTATCCCAAGCAACCAAAGAGCACTGAGATTTTACACCCTGGCAGCACTTCTTTTGCATTCTTTGCTGTAATGTTCTAATAATGTTTGGAGAAAACGTTTTAGAACAATGTTCTTAGAACATCCTTATAATGTTATTAACAACTGAATAATGTTTAATCATGTTGGGTGAAAAAGTTTGTTTTTTTTTAGAACAATGTTCTTTGAACATCCTGTTGATAACAACTGAATAATGTTCTAATAATGTTTGGAGAAAACGTTTTAGAACAATGTTCTTAGAATGTCCTTATAATGTTATTAACAACTGAATGATATTCTCATAATGTTGAGAGAAAAGATTCTTAGAACAACATTCTTGAAACATCCTTTTGATGTTATTAGCAACAGAAGAATAGGGAAAAACATAAAACAGAATTTGTGGAACATCCTCAAGATGTTACTAATTACTGAAAAAAACATTCTCATAATGTTAAGAGAACATTCTTAGAATCTTTTATCCAAAGAGACTTACAAATGAGAAACATCACAAGCAATTTGTTATAAGTGATAACAATATTCGTAGGACACATTGCCAAGCAGGGTGTAAGAGATTAGTACAGTGAAAGCTAGAGTAGAATTGAAATATGCAAAATGGAAAGAGAGGTTTTTTTATTTTATTAATAGGAGTTATAGTAAGTGCATTTAAGTATGGATGTGGGTTAGTCAAGTGAATGCAGAAGAGTCTCGAGCTGTTTATTGAAAGTTGTAATGTAGATCGGGTGGAGGTTGGCAGCTTGTTCCACCAAAGAGGGTGACGGTTTTGATGAACGATTTTGTGCCTCGTTGTGAAGGAACAACCAGGCGACGTTTGTTCATTGACCGTATCTGGCGTGAGGGAACATACACTTGCATATTGAGGTAAGGAGGTGCAGTCCTGAAGGCCAAAGTCAAAGCCTTGAATTTGATGTGGATGGCTGTTAGCCAGTAGAGTGAGGCTAAGAGAGATGTGATGTGTGCCCTCTTTGGCTAATTGAAGACCAGATGTGCTGCCATGTTCTGGATAATCTGCAGAGGCTTAGTCGCGCTGCCTGGAAGGCCGGCCAAGAGAGTGTTGCAGTAGTCCAGTCTTGAAATGACAAGAGCTTGAACGCGGAGCTGCGCAATATTCTTGCAATGTCCTTTAATCATCAAATTATTTAAAAGGTAAAACCTGACCTTGAGGTGATATCTTAAACATCACTTTCTTTCCAGGGACATTCTCTGCTTAAAACATTGTTGCTAGGAATTGTGTTATGTTTATGTTGAAAATGTACACACACGCACATACTTTTTAATTAACAATTCACATTATTCACATAAAACAATCAATAAACAGTGTTTATTAAATGTAAAAAAAATTATAATAAAATGGAAAGGCCAGGATTGATTTAGTCAGAAACATCAAATTAATTTAAATAAGACTATATTTATATTGATCAATCCATCCATGTAGAAAATATTTAAATTGTGGTTTCTGTCAAGGTTTGCACTATACACCTTTAAAATAGATATTTTAAACCTTCACGGAAGAGCCCTATTTCTCTATGGTATGGTCAAAGAAGGCCAAATCATATAGAATTGATATATGCCCGGAATTGAGTCAACTCTGCATAGAAGGAACTGAATTTTGTGACAATAAATGTATCAACAGGGTAATTACAAATATTATTTTACAGGCATGTTAACAGAACCCTGTAAAAGGGAAATATGGGCTTAAGGATTTTGGTGCTTTAAGAAAATAAGAAAAAGTTATTTCTAATATCCACTTCCATCAACAGGTAAGTTTATAAGAGCTGCTACTTTTCTTAATCATTATGAACTGTTTGTTTTGTTGATTACCAAGTCCATGGCTGTTTTACCTCAATGTGTATTTAATGTTTGAAAGTATATTTAACATGTTTTAGCAGGACACTCTATTGTAAATCTAGCACACACACTTTGGGTAAATTTTAAATGAAGTGCACTAAATATAACAAAGATATAAAAAGAAACATGCTAGTTTTAGTTGGGGAATGACCCAAATAGTGTAAAATAGATTAATTCATGTTACAACGATTTTTTTTTTTGCTATTGTGAATTTTCCCGCCCACCTTATCAGGATTATATTTGGGCTCCATTTTATGGTGGTGGTTTGCGCAGTTGTTTTTGTAAAACCTATTATGCTAGACATACTGCATAGTAGATGTTTAGTTGATTTTTTTTTTTTTATTATTTCAAAATTAAAAGTTCAGTCTTCTTTCATAAATACATCCTAGAGAAATAACATTTATGAAAGAAATGAACAGAGAAACAATAAAATTGCGCACTTTAATAATAGAGAGAGAGAGATAGAGGTGACAAAAGAATTGAATTGATTTGTTCGTCTTTATGGAATTGTTTTACTAATTCTTAATTCCTGTACTCTTCAGTGTTACGCTTGAGTAATGAGGCTGACGAGGAGATGCGGATCCAAACGCAGTTGAACTTTATTTAACAGAATAAACAGGGCAAAACACAAAGCAACAACCCACGATGGGGAAATGAAACATAAACTGAATGAGCTGACAAAGGTTGACACGAACAGGGAACTCGGGAAGGAAAGGAACATCAGGTTAAACATCAAACGACGATCGACAAAGACAGAACAAAGACACGGGGTATAAATACACAAACAGGTGGCCAATGAAAGAACAGAACTCAAACAGGATAACAAGGTGATTAACAGAAACCAAAGGCAAATTAACAAGGGCAGGTGTAAACAATGAACAGTGAACACGAACGCTAACAAGGACTATGGAATTACATAAGGGACTAAAGTGAAAACTAAGAAGTGCAAAAGTGACAACAATGGTAAACAAGAGGGCAACAGTGAAACGAGACAAGGTGGACTATGGAGTTAAATAAGGGACTAAAGTGAGAACTAAGAAGTGCAAAAGTGACAAGATGGAAAACAAGAGGGCAACAGAGGGACAAGAGAGGTTAACCGTTACATTCAGTTAATGAAAGCCAATATATGAGTTTTGGAATTCCCTACATGCCATTAGGACACAATAAGTGGGTCTCGACACTCATTTTTCATATTTTTCTTTTTTTATCTACAGTGATCCAGCCAAAAAAAGAAATGATGGAATCTGACTTGGTATGTGGAAAAGACATTTCCCTTTTTATTTCAAGAAGTTTTAGAGGGGGTGGTAATTGAAGACATGTCAGAACAACAAAACTGCAACACAATTTGGAAGAGAGCTAAAAGAGACCAGCAGAAATCTGTTCAGACTCATATGGAAAACTTAGAGGTGCAGACAACAGAGAAATTTAGTACACAGCCCCTTGAGGGAACATCTCTTGAATTTGAAACTGATGTTCAGGGGGCTCAATGAAATTATGATTCAGATTCTTTTGATATGAAAGTGTAAATGACACACCATCGTTACAAGTTTCAGATCAAACACAATGCAGTTGATGGCCTTCTTAAGATTCTCGGAGAACATCACCCAGAACTTCCTAGAACTGCAAGAACATTGCTTGGCACTTGTGAGACTGTTACATTTGAGGTGAAATCTGGGATGCAGTACTTCTATTTTGGATGCAGAGAACAAATGTGCAGATACTTGAATATATACCCTAGTAATGTTATCACTCATTTAGATTGTCTGGACATTTCTTTGAATGTTGATGGCTTGCCATTGTTCAAAAGCAACAGTCAGTCACTGTGGCCAGTTCTTTGCAAAATGAATTTGTGTCCATGCGTTGTTTTTCCTCTTGCTCTGTGTTTTGGTTTGTCAAAGCCTAGGAATCTTGATTTTTTGACAGATGTTACTCATGACCTCAATTACCTTTTACAGAATGGATTAGAGACTGACAAGGGTGTCATTAGAGTTAATTTGCGCTGTGTCACTTGTGATGCCCCAGCTAAAGCACTTGTTAAGAAGCCACGTGGCCTGGAAGAAATTGACAGGTGGAAAGCAACTGAACTGCGACTATTTGCCATTTACACAGGCAAAGTTGTACTGAAAGGCATTCTCTCTGATGAGCTCTATGAACATTTTATGCTATTCAGCGTGGCATTGGCCATTTTAGTATGCCCACACCTAGTGAAAGAGTATAACTCATATGCAGAAGATCTGTTGGTGCACTTTGTGGAGGAGGGAAGAAAAGTTGTATGGGGATGAGTTCTTGGTTTATAATGTGCACTCTATGGTTCACCTCGCCTCTGATGCATACACTTATGATGGGCTAGATGAATGTAGTGCTTTCCCTTTTGAAAATTACCTACACCAGCTGAAGAGGTTAGTACGCTCTGGTCGGAATCCTCTGTTACAAATTGTCAAACGTCTCAGTGAAATTGACAAGCATAGAGAGGAAATAAAAAAACAACCCAAAGCTGTGGTTTGTACTCAAAAACCAAACAATGCTTTTGCTCTCAGTGACATGCAGTGCTGTGAGGTTATTTCTGCCGTAGGTGAAAACGGAGACAAAGAAACAATGGTACTTTGTCGCATTTATGAGAAACTTGAGCCATTCTTCATGCATCCTTGTAATTCTAGGTTGATTGGTGTTTATAATGCCCAAATAAATGACACCAGAATGAAAACAATGTCTGAGAGGCAACTGGTCAGAAAGGCATTTTTAATTGAGGCTGAGCACGGTGCCTGCATCGTCCTCTCAGTGCTTCATTCATATTGAGCAGTAATCCTTTTTTTTTTTTTTTCTCCGTACCACCCCTTTGCATTTTTTATATTTTGTGCAATTGAGGCAGGCAAATTGATCTGTCGTCTTTAATGCCATTTTATCAGTATTGACTGATATTCATACCTCTATAAAAAGAAGTGTGACCGTCCAAACATCTGCCTTGTCAATGATTAAGGTACAGTTTTCATACACTTTTAAGTGAATTAAGGACATATTGTGTAAAATAAATGCATTTCACTGGATTTGTAGTTTGTTTTTATTTTTTTTTCTGTACAAACAGTGTACTCTAGGCAAAACCCAATGAACCACTATTTCATACATTTGTATGCACCTGAGGACACATTTAAATTACTTTTCAGTGCACCTGCACTATGTTGATTCCAGACCCTCATTGTTATTTATTTTTTAGAAATGCTATGCTGTGATAAAATTTCCAGAGGATAACACTGTTGACGTTGTGCCTTCTACATGGCTCGAAATAACAAGCAAGGTATTACCAATAATTCTCATCTGACTGTTAAAACTCTTACAAATTTCTACAGTATATGTGTCAGAGATCAACCAAGCTTGATCCCATCCACCACACAACGATCACTCTCTCGGATTACTAATCACACACACCTGTTCACCATTAGCAGCCTCATCAACAAGCACTATAAAACACTCACCATAACCCCAGTTCAGCGTCAAGCCTCCAACAGGAACAGACCTTTCTCCGGTGTCTTCTGAGCCTCTGATGCATCCTGGTTACGAAGATGTAACGTATACTCATCTGCGAATCTCTAACCTCTGTGTCCTTGTTCTGTTGTCTCCAGAACTCCTGTTCGAATTGCCTATTGTCAGATATCCGGTATTCTTCCAATCCTCCAGTGAGTCCTCCGAACCTGCTGCCCGACCTGCACCGAGTGATCTCCACCGTATCTGCACTTGAACTCACTAAATGCTCACCTAGCACTCTTGTCACCTTGAATAAAGCTGTGTTTGGATTCACTTACCTCTGTCTCCTTGCCTATATCCTGACAATATGCAGCTGTAGGTGGATGTCTATTTAATTTTTGACATGAAGCTCTTGTTCTCAATAGGCTGTATATTGCTATTGGCCGTGTAAAAACTTAACGGCCAAGGTGAAGCGAAGAGATGCACCTGATACAACACTCTGGTCGAAGCATGTTGCGTCCATTCTAGTTTATGCAGGTATAGGATCTATTTGAGGTTTCTGATATATTTGTGGTTTATACTGTTCTACTCATTTATTTTCCAGACAGCTATGAAGAAGCCAGGTGCAAAGCAAATCAGGCAACCATAACTTCAAACTTGGAGAGTGAGGATGAAGATTCGATTCGTAGAAAAATAAGACCCCCAGCATGATACAGTAGAGCATTGGATAGTGGCAAGTACAATATATATTTTATTTTGTTAATACAGTGTTATGACTTAGCATAGTTGTGTTTAAGTATGGATAAAAAATTTTTTTAGTAGGGTGGTATAGCAATAGCACTATTGACACCAAATCAGAGTCTATATTTGTTCAGTTCAGTTTAGTGGAACTTTCTGTATTCAATTATTTGACATATTTCTCATAGTCTATTTTTTTTTTTTTTTAAAACAAGATGATGAAAACCCTTCGGCACCAAAGATGTCACGAATTACAAGACCCACATGTGAGTTAATTGAGTTGTTTTGATAAGCTCAGAGGCCTGTTGTAAGAAGCTTGTTGAAGGTTTCAGGTTGACAAAACCAGACATTTGCATACTGGTTAAGATCTGATTGTATGGTTGCACTACATTCGTTTTAAACCTTTTTTGTCAACTCAGAGATTGAACTGCAGTTCATGATTATTGTTGTAGAAATTTTGATACTCATTGAACAGTAATAGTCATTGGAAGGGAATGCCTCTGTGTCTGAGGGATGCTTTTGTTGAGAAACCTTGGGATAAAATAGTATAAAATACAAGTTAGCCCTCCCTTTCTGGGGTCCCACTCATGGCACAGATTAACTCCTGTGTAATGACTGGGTCCTTCTTGCAAGAATAAATAATTTTAAAAGACTGTTTGGGTCAGAGTGTCTCTTACGCAGTGATAATGGTTGGTTGATCATTTTTTTGCCACAACATTATATAGACGTATTTCCCCGTCTTTATACCCATGTTTCATTCAGGATTTTTCTGAGGAGCCTGAAATGGTCCGGTCACAACAGTGGCTCGGCTCAGCGACGTGGCCGGGAGGACACAATGTCTCATTCCCTCCATCAGGGAACAGCGGTTACATCCGTAACCTAGACGTTCCCCGTCTGTCACATCAGATCAGAGGTATATTCGGCGCTCAAGAGAGACCCCTAGTGTTGCTGCTTCGACAACTTCAAAGGGAGCGACAGACAGGGAACTGTTTTTTGGGTAGCCACCAAAACCGGCTTTGTGCAACAGGCCTCAATTGTCCTTTACATAATGTAAAACTACCATTTACTTAAACCTACAATTGTATGCTATTAATTCTTTTCTGAACTAGATGTGGAAGACCCACCAGCACCAAAGACAGTCATTGCAAGCACACCTACATGTGAGTTAATTGTTTTCTGCTTAGTTTTCCACTGCATAATTTAAACCCAACATTGACTTAAACCCACCAGTATATTCCAACACATTAGTCACGCCAAGGACAGAATTTTTTAACAACAGAACTGGACAAAGAGAGCCTTGTGAGTTTTTTTTTTTCTATTCTTTGTAGACACACATAGGCATTGTATTTCATATAGTTGCTAGTAAACGTTTTTTCTTATTTTTAGGTCTTTTCACAAGTACCCCACGAACAGAGACTGACATTACTTCAAATATATCTGAAGTGGATGCCCATTATCAAGGTGGAAGTTTTTTTTTTTCATTCATAAATAACACATTTAAATGGGTATAGTGCTTTTACAAAACACATTGTTGCGAAGTAGCTTTACAGAAGGTCATGCCTAAGTTCATCTAAAAATATTTTTTTCATAATTATCTCACCCTCATGCCACCTTCATTTGTGCAACACAAAAAAATATACTTGGAAGGATAATTGAGGTGTTTTTGTCCATACATTGTAAGGTCCAAAACATTCAAGCTCCTAAAATGATATTAAAGTATCCTTAAAGATATTAAAATAAAGGTAATCTAAACGACTCAAGTGGTTGTTCGTGCATGTTCATGAGAGAAGCTTGTTCACACTTGCACAGACCTGATCCATGTGCAGAGCGCTGTCCATAAGTTTAGCTGATGTACACATGCTCTGCACAAGTGTCAAGCATAAAGAAATGTGAACAAGCTTATCTCATGAACGTGCAAAGGAGAATGTCGATGTCAAGTTTCATTGCGACTAAGAAGTCACAGATTGGGCTCACTACTAGCCCCGCCACTGTGGTAGTAGTTTATTCCATTTGAAGTCTACCCTAAGAGACCTAAGTAATACAGACAGAGTTGGTTGTATTTAATTTTCTGTGAAGCCCATCTGAAGTAACACAGGCAGTTGTCATGGAGGCACCCATTCACCATTCATTGAAGCACTCACTTAATTAATAAATAGAATAGAGGGCACCAGAAATATTTCTATAGGCTACACCTGAGTATTTGAAAGTTCTCTCAAGCAACAGAATACTGTTTACTAGTGTTTGAAATCATGTTTAATTTAAAAGTAAAACATTATTGTACTCCAGCCAGGCCACCTAAGCAACCAAATTGGCCCTGTTGCTAGATAGGGTAGAGTCACAGGTTACCCTCCTGGAGGTAGTGATAGTGTACCCGCTCTCAGTGGGGTGCATGGTGAGTTGTGAGCGGAGAATGCACGGGCCTACAAACGTGCCACGTCTCCACGGTATCACACACACACAGTGAGCCACGTGAAAAGATTACCATCTCAGAAGCAGAGGCAACTGAGATCACGCCACCACAAGGACTTAGTGAGCACTGGGAATTGGACATGCCTAATTGGCTGAAAAAGGGGGGGAAATGGCCCAAAAAAGAAAAACATACTTATTGTAATATATTATTTCCTTACTTTGTTGATTACATGCCATGTACACCTACATCAGACAACACCCACAACACTAATGTGGGTGAGTATGCATTGCCCTCCACTAAATATTTTTGACTAATATTGATTCAGTGAATCCTTGACATTTTGATAGCTAATATAAAATAATCAGAAAAGAGAGTCCATTTTTTCCTGTAGCTTATAGTATCAGATTAGGCAACTAGAATAATAAAATTATGTTTTTCAAATGTATTGCCTATGCACATAATGTTTTTGACTGTGTACTAACATTTTTAACTTTTAAACTAGTCAGTTGCAACATTTGTTTAAACAGCACTTAAATTAGTTACTGGCACATCCCTATTGCTGAAATGAGCTAAATTAACTTTTGTATTAACCTGTTTTACCATAAAAGAGGGATATCAATAAGAAATCGGTTTCAAATTGTCCTATGGACTTATGAACTTTTTTTATAATTTAATGAAATTTAGATGAGTCATTGTGAATAAAGATGTGAATTTTTGACAAATGTTTCTTTAACTACTTATAACCTTCTCTTTTGTGTTAACTTGTTAACAGCACAAATGTCAGAGAATTCAGAAATGAAGAAACTTGAATGAGCCATATTTGTTCGACTGGACAAAGTGGACCAGAAACTTGCAGATATCAAATCCATGCTTTTAGGTCTTGTCCCACCAAATGACTCTTCTGATGAGTTTCTGTTAAATCCTTGCCAGAGCACAAATGAATTGGATGATTTGTGCATGAAGTTAAAAGATGGCGAATATAAGAATAAAACTAAGTTATTTAAATTTAACAGTAGATTGTTGATGTTGTTTAAATTTTGAATGCAGCATTTGCCATTCTTTTATTCACATAAGTCTCAGAGACTTGCTTTTTACTACATTTTATACTGTTTTAGTGGTCTGCACATAAGTCTATATGGAATTTAAATGGGAAAAATGCAGCCTGCAAAGCGCTAAAATCTAATTGATTTATTTCAGATCCATCATCTCAGCCTTCTTGGTCGCAAAACTCCAGGTGATGCTGTAAGGGGAGGGTGTTGCGCACAGTTGCCACAGACAATGTGTGGGCTCAGTACAGCGTGAAGGGTCGAAAGGGAAAGAAAATCCTTGAAGACCTGGAAATCTGCCCGGTGATCATTCGTAAGTGTTCCATTAAAAGATTGTCTGTACCTCAACTGTGATATTGCTTTTATACAAGTTTAATCAGCAAGCATATGTGTTCAATAAATGGCCATTTAAAACAGATATTCTGATACGAAAAGACATTCTTTTTTACTTTTGCCTGCTCTATGGTTATTTCAGAATCCATTCGGAT
>NC_068312.1:4753921-4775302 GCF_025860055.1 Xyrauchen texanus
TGTAAGTCAATTGGGGCATTTTTGGGCAGCTCCTGCCCCCCAGGGGTGCAACTTTTACCCCATTTTGAGGTATGCTCTTACAGAGCCTGCCAGCCTCTTCAAATGTGGCAAATCACACGTTTCTGCGAAATTCTCGCTCGGAGCTGTGACGCGTCAAAGTTTGTCACAATGTTAAGTCTATGGGATTTTTCGGCCGCTTTTTTGCCCCTGGGGCAATTACCGTACCCCCGATCGCTTATAAAAGTCATAGCACATGTGTCGTCAATAGGCCGTTCGATTTGACACCTCATTCGTGGGTCTACGCCAAACGGTGCGGGACGAGTTAGGTGCCGAAGTTTTGTTAAGAGATATAAAAATAAAAATAAAAAGTATAATAAGTATGTGAGATTACAATAGTGATGCTTTGCAAGCACCACTAATAATAATAAGTATGTGAGATTACAATAGTGATGCTTTGCAAGCACCACTAATAAGTATGTGAGATTACAATAGTGATGCTTTGCAAGCACCACTAAAAATAAGTATGTGAGATTACAATAGTGATGCTTTGCAAGCACCACTAATAATAATAATAAGCCCCTCTCGTAATTATCAATTATAGCTGTAATAATGGCCTATAGGCATTTCTATTCAGACTAATAAAGCTCAACTACTAATAAACATGAATCAAAAAGCTTTAAGTGATTATGTCATGATTTGTAATTTAATGGAAACACACTCAACAAAACATACATTTCTCCAGATGATGTTACTATCTAGGCTAGCCATCAATTTCATTATTAGGGCCACGTGATCGTAACTTCACCTGTTGGTCCAGGAACACATCTAACACCTGCTTTTGCCGTGTCCTGCCACGCTTCTGTGACCAATGGTGCTGACGGTCCCTGGGCTGCTGCTGTCTGTTTTTCCTCATCATTGTGTTCTGTCACTAATGCTGGCTGTGTATCCTTGTCATGCTGCTCTGTCTGTTCCTCTCCTCCTTCCTCCTCCTCCTCCTCCTCACTATTACTAAGCCTCTGTTGCTCCCCTGCTATCTCTTTCACTCCTCCTTCTGTACTTTTCTTCTTAAAATAAGAAGAGATGTCTGTGGACTTTCTCTTCATTGTCTGAAAATTGACATAACATATACATGCACCAGCTAACGACGTTAGCTAGGTAACTCTTGTCAAAACGTGTCAAAGACACATCAAAAAGCTGCTGTAACAGTATACTGTAACCATTTCGCACTTAAAAAGCACGTCACGACACATAATTCCCCGTCTTCTTTTACTAAAGAATATTTTTGACTTATGTACTTACCGGTAGTCTTCTTCGTCTTCTTTCTTAACTTCTTTCGGAATTGTTGACCGACAGCAGAGACGACGGGCACGCGCTGAGCTTGCTGTCTGAGCGCGCAACAGCGGCATGGACGGAGGGGCGGGGTTTGGGGGAGTACTGGCTACTGTGTGCGATCGAAGGTCTAGAGCGGCTTGTCTGCCTGGCTGTGCATTAGGGATGAAATGCATAACTGAAGCTACTAAAATTTATACTGGCCAGTGGGGTGGCCAGGAGTCGGCCAGGGGTGGCCACGGCCACCCCTGGCCACCCCCTGGTGGCGCCATTGATGGTAGATATATACACATGTGAAGCACTTTTACATTGAAGTTGACTATTTAGCAGAGACGAGCCACTTCTATTAAAATGAATGGGAGAAGTTGGAACACAACCAAGAAGTTCTTAATATTCATTATTTAAAATGTCCTTCAAAATGTTTTACTAATACATTCTTGTAAATAAATACGGACCATGTGAGTTCCTCAGTGATGTGGACACCGAGGAACTTGAAACTGCTGACTCTCTCCACCGGTGCTCCATTAATGTCTTTCTTCCTGAAGTACATCACAAGCTCCTTTGTTTTACTGACGTTGAGGGAGAGGTTGTGCTCCTGACACTAGCGTGTCAGATTGTACACCTCCTCACTGTAGGCTGTTTCATCATTGTCAGTGATCAGACCTACCACCGTCATATCGTCATCAAACTTAATCATGGCATTGGAGCTATGTGTTGCCACACAGTCATGTGTGTACAGGGTATACATGAGCGGGCTGAGAACACAGCCCTGCAGGGCTCCAGTGTTGAGGGTCAGTGATGAGGAGATGTTGCTGCCCATTCTAACCACCTGACGTCTGCCTGACAGGAAGTCCAGGATCCAGCTGCACAGCAAGCTGTTTAAGCCCAGAGCCCGGAGTTTCACATCAAGCTTGGAGGGCACTATGGTGTTGAATGCTGAGCTGTAGTCTACAAACAGCTTTCTCACATATCTGTTCCTTTTTTCCAGGTGGGAGAGAGCAGTGTGTTTTGTAGATGCAATGGCATCATCAGTGGAGCGGTTGTTGCGGTAGGCAAACTGCAATGGGTCGAAAGATGTGGGCAGCACAGAGCAGATGTGATCTCAGATTAGCCTCTCAAAGCATTTGCTGATGATGGGGGTCAGAGCAACAGGGCGCCAGTCATTTAAGCAAGTGATTTTGCCTTGCTTCGGTATAGGCACAATGGTTGACGTTTTGAAGCATGTGGGGACTACAGACAGGGAGAGGGACAGGTTGAAAATGTCTGTAAAAACACCAGCCAGTTGGTTCGCGCATACTCTGGTGACGTGGCCCGGAATGCAGATCACCCGTCGGAAGGATCGGGTTACATCCGCAACAGTGACGGAGAGTGAACCATCATCTGTAGCATCAGCCGTGAGTGCTCTCTCTGCGAGGGCGGTGTTATTGTCATCGAAACGAGCATAAAATATATTAAGCTTATCCGGGAGAGAGGCAGCGGTGTTCACAGCGGTGTTTTTATTCCCTTTGTAGTCCGTGATGATGTCAATTCCCTGCCACATACTTCTAGAGTCGGTGGTGTTGAACTGTCCTTCAATTTTGTGCCTGTACTGGCATTTGGCTGCACTGATAGAGTTACGGAGGGCATAACTGGCTTGTTTATGCCTCTCCGCGTTCCCGGAATTAAAAGCGGAGGTACAGGAGGTGCCTGTAAGCGGGCAGAAGCAGAACGCAATAGTGTTCAATTTGTAGCCATCCCGGAAATGAGAATAGCAATGGTCCAACACCCGGTCCCCTCGTGTGTTGAGGCTGATGTGTTGGTGGTATTCAAAATTGGCTTTTTTAAAGTCCCCGTTAACAATGAAAGCTGCCTCAGGGTGCGCGGTTTCCTGCTAACTTATATTCCCATACAGTTCCTTGAGTGCCTGGTCTGTGTCGGCTTGTGGGGGGATGTACACAGCTGTGATAATGACCGCTGTGATTTCCCTCGGTAGCCAGAACGGTCGAGCAGAAAGACTTGATAAAATGTACGTTCCTCTGATCACACCATGATTTGTTGATCATAAAACATACACCACCACCTCTGCTTTTACCTGAGAGGTCTTTCGCTCTGTCCGCTCGGTGCACGGAGAACCCCGCGGGTTCAAAGTCTGGAATCTCCGCAGCCAGCCAGGTTTCTGTAAGGTAAATAACGCAGCAGTCCCTCGTCTCTTGTTGGAAAGAGATCCACGCTCTCTGCTCGCAGAGCTTGTTGTCCAGAGACTGAACATTTGCCAGTAGTATACTGGGTTGCGGGGGTCTATTTGCGCGACGTCTTACTCTGATGAGAACGCGGCTCTTTTTCCCCTTTTCCTTCCGAGTTTCCGCGGCCGGGCTGCCCAGACAAAGGGCTCCGCTGGCGTGTTTGTAAACAGCAGGTCGGCATTGAGGAATTTGAAGTCTGGTTTACGGTGTGTAATTGTAGAACCAATGTCCAAAAGTGTTTGTCTGTTGTATACAATAAGGCAGACAACATCCAAGACAAAACAAACAATAAACTGCAGTGTTGTGTCGGAGCTCGCAACCCAGCAGCCATACACGGTGCCATCTTGAGTCCAACGTAAATGCTTGAACCTGCATTACTTTGATGTCACAATGCATGTGTAATGATCTGAGAAGGCTGGAATACGCCCTTTTCCACCAACATGGTTTTGGTGCGGGTTCTTGGGCTGTTGCGAATTCTCAAACTGTTCCGTGCATTTCCACTGCAGAAAAGCAGGTTCCAAAAACCAGGCCCCAAAGCTTGCTGTTCTCTACGCAGGAAACGATTACATCTGATACATGTCAGTGTCTCATCAAAATATTGCGTAATATTAGTTTTTTTTAATGGCAAGGTTAGTTCAGGTTGTCAAATGGAATAACCCCAAGAAAATGTCATGACATTTGTGATTCAAAGGTTAATAGTAGGGGTGCACCAATACCACTTTTTCTCTACTAATCTGATTCCGATACCTGAATTCTCTACATAAACTGATTAGATCCCGATACGATACCATTGTTGTTTTAGTGTTGAACCCAAGCAGGTGTTTGAGACATGAAAACGCAAACAAAGACAAGCAAGTGAGCGTGATATTTCAGTTCTGGGCAAACTTGAAGATCATTAACGTGGTGCTAACTTGGGAGGTGACTTTCTTAAGGTGAGAATACACAACAAAGGCGCTTACGTTGAGGAGATGGATAAGGGATAGCTGGAGTAGAGGTGGAGAGGAATCGAGGAGCAGATGTATGGAGACACAGGTATGCAAGTCTTTATTCCAGGTTGAGACCAGACACAGAATGGATGAGGAGTGAGGTTTAAATAGAGGAGCTGATTGATGCGGTGATTGGAGGCAGGTGTGGGTAGGGTTGCAGCGGTATACCGGTTTCACGGTATACCACGGTTTGAAAATTGACGGTTATCATACCATGTACATTTGCTTATCTACGGTATTAAGAAAAAAATGCAACCGGATGGAAATTGGAAATATTCCGCCTAATGTTATACATATTTTGTGCAATCTGGCAACCATGCAAGTATCGCTTTCACCTTTGAACAAATTTAGTGATCTTTAGTGCAATATTTTGCTCAGGGAAACATGTTAAACGGCTACTCTGTGTCCATTCTTGAGGCTGCTGTGATGTTTGGTGCTACTAATTTTGAAGGTAAACCTTCTCAGTGATTAAATTAAATATAAAAGTAGATCTCAGGATCATTGACACACGGAGGGGTAATCACTGACATGCGAGCAAAAGCAAGCCAGAGACGAATACGTAAATGTATTTTTTATTTGTGCAATTTAGAAACGTTGAAGTCCCTTTGCACCTGTATGTTAATCTAACTCTTGCAGTAATCATTTATGATATTCGTGCAGTTGTGTTATTCAGTTGTGTGCTGAAAGTCAATCCATCGAGGAGACCTGCGTCATGATCTTTTAGCATGCAAATGGGTAAAGTTTTAGAAAAAAAAAGTAAACTCGACCACTTTGCGACAAACATTAAAAGTTCTATAAATTTATTTTATTTAATTATTATTAAAACTGAATAATAAATTAACAGGGAAGCAGAGTTGGCAAAATAAATTTATAATCTCTGCCTTTATTCCGTTTCATTAATGCCTGATAGAAAGGTATCTATCTTTGTAGAGCAATATAATACTTTAGGCAATTGCAGAATAGTCTCACTAGTCACAGATACACTTCAGAAAATTGAGTACACAACTATTTCTGTGCTTAAAGGATACAAAAACCAAATCAGTGCAGAACATTGTATCTCAAAAGCAATACAATGTGGCCCCCTATGCACTACTTACTGCCCGATGTGGACCCTTTACCAAAATAGTTAAAATATTAATAATTACACACATCACCTTTACAAATTTGTTTCAGGATTTTACATGAGTAAAAGAAACCGTTATATTTTGCCAAAATGTTATAGTTTCATATGAAATAATCTAAAGGTAGAATTTATTAGACCTAATTTTATATCAACAGTGGCAGTTTTAGTTAAAGTTTCAAGATGTGTTTCAGTTTATTTTTCATATAAACATTCATTTATTATTATTATTACTATTATTTAAGACTAGCACACTGACCTAACCATGGTAACGAGGAGCCTTTCCTTCTGTGTAATATGTGTATAAATATGTAATATTAGGTAACAAATGGGATAATAATGGGCTCATATAAGTAAATATGCTCTTCAATTTTTAAAAGGGGGAGAGACAACTTCTTGTAGATTTTGTTGTTGACATCATCAACAAAAATAATGACACTTGATGAACAAAACCATGCAACATAAAAGGATACATTAAATACAGGTTATGTTTAATCTATGGCAGGTCGACACTTGACTTCCAATGTAAAATCTGTCCTGAAGCAAAACCAGTTGAGAACCACTGAGATAAAGGTACAGACAGGAGTAGTCTGGCCTCGCTGTCATGCACCTACAGTACATGTTAACTGTTAATAATCATAGGACATTACTTTAAATGCTTACACAGCTGATGTTATTTTTCATTTAGTAGTTCATTTAACATGCTATGATAACATGTAAACTAACATGCTTTAGTTATATAACATGTTATAGTTACATTATATTTTTTATCATGTTTATAATTCTGGTTATTATAATTCTGTTAGCTTTCTTATTTTTTCTATTTATTTATTTATTTTCAAAAGGGAGACTTTTTTTTACACATATGTACCAAGAATGTACGCTGCATCATTCTTAAAAGTGTAACACATACTTCAATAAAAGAAATGGTTTCAAGTTTCAATTATAATAAAGTGTTTGCTCAAAAATAAATAAATAAAATAACCCTTCTGTTTTCACTAATAATAGTATTTTTGTAACACCGTATACCCTGATACCGTGAAACCGTGATATTTTTTGAGACGGTTATCATACCGTTAAAATCTCATACCTGTTATAAATGCTGTGGAAACAGGACAAGACAGACGAGAGGTGCGGATCCAAACGCGGTTTCATTAAGGATTAACACAGAAGAAACAAAACGTTTGGTTACGTATGTAACCTCCATTCTCCGAGGGAGGGAACGACACGTTGTGTTGGAGAAGCGACACTAGGGGTCTCTCTTGAGCGCCGATATTCACCTCTGATCTATTGAAAAGGGCCAATGGGAGTTGGCAGTCAGTATTTGCATACCCCGCCCCCGGACATACGGGTATTTAAGCGGGGCAAATACGGGAGTTCATTTAGGATTTTTCTGAGGAGCCGGAAATGGTCCGGCCACAACAGTGGCTCGGTTCAGCGACATGGCGGAGGAAAGACACAACATGTCGTTCCCTCCCTCGGGGAACGGAGGTTACATACGTAACCAAACGTTCCCCTTCTGTCGCTCTCTCCACGTTGTGTCGGAGAAGCGACACTAGGGGACCCATTCCAATCTTGCCATGCGCTGAACCGTGTACGTGAACCGCCGATACAGAGGCGGGCAGGGATTTCATCCAGTGCCGCGCATCGTCTGTACCTGGCTGCACGTACCCTTCCCCAATGCCCCATAAGAACATCGGAATCCTTCTAGTTACCCTGGGAGGGGAACAAGGCGATGTTTGCCAACATGGGAACGGGCCAGCCTGGCTGGGCCTCTTTCTCTCTATGTTTCTCGCATAGAGCAATCACGGCCGGGGCCCTTACACGCATATAGGGAAGGGGTCTTACCCAGACCCTGCGGAGACCACACCTGCCCTTTTTCTTGGGGAGGAAAAGTGGTAGACACGTCACACGGCCGTCTTAGGGCTCGTGTGGAAAGTATGGTGCGGTGGTAGATCCAGCCTCGAAAGGGGGAGTTGCTACAGCACGGCGACCGGGGCAGCTGTAACTGCCTAAGGGAGACACGGGGTCCGCTCGTAAGGGGACAGAACCGTGGAATTACACACAGGGGAGTCCGAGCAGGAGGCCTTACCTGTGGAGCACCTATACCAGTACAGGGTAGCCATCAGGGTACCCGCAGTGGCTTGGGTCGGCGAGTTCCTCCGCTGAACCGCGGACCCGGAGGGCTAGGGAGGAATCGACCAGGGGCCCGACTCGGAGTGGGGCGCCCTGGGAAGAAGGCGCACTACTTTACCTTGACGTCAGGAAAAGGGCGCTGGGCGCAAGCGATCCACCTAGCCGGTCGGTCTACGTGTTACCGAGTTCTACGGGCTCGGACCTGAGAAAACACGAGATGCAACCGACTCAACGCGGAGGTTGTAAAACCTCGCGAAGGTGTTGGGTGTTGCCCAACCCGTGGCTCTACAGATGTCTGCTAGGGAGGTGCCCTTGCCAGTGCCCACGAGGACGCAATACCCCTTGTTGAGTGAGCTCGGACCCGCAAGGGTAGGGGCACGGCCTGGGTGTGATAAGCCAGTGTGATGGCATCGACAACCCAGTGGGCGAGCCTCTGTTTGGAGACGGCATTCCCTTTCTGCCGTCCCCCAAAGCAGACAAAGAGCTGCTCAGAGCGTCTGGTGCTCTGTGTGCGGTCCAGGTAAATGCGCAGGGCGCGCACTGGACACAGCAACGAAAGGGCTGGGTCTGCCTCCTCCCGGGGCAGCGCTTGCAGGTTCACTACCTGATCTCGGAATGGTGTGGTAGGAACCTTGGGCACATAGCCGGGTCGCAGTCTTAGGATCACAGACGTATCTGTCGGACCGAACTCCAGGCAAGTGTCGCTGACAGAGAACGCTTGCCGGTCCCCGACCCTCTTGATGGAGGCGAGCGCGATCAGCAGGGTCGTCTTAAGAGAGAGTGCCCTGAGTCCAATTGATTCAAGCGGCTCGAAGGGAGGTCTCTGGAGTCCTGCCAAGACTACCGAGAGATCCCAGGAGGGAACTAGGCCTGGCCGGGAGGGATTCAACCTCCGGGCGCCTCTCAGGACTTGATAGCGCATCTCTGCGGGTCTTCAGTTCGGGAAGAACACCAATCTGCGAACAAGCGCCACTTTAGGGCGTGAAGGTGCCTGGTAGAAGGGGCTCTGGCTTGGTTGATTGTATTCACAACGGTCGCCGGTAAGCCGGCTAGATCTTCCGCGTCCCGTCCAGGGACCAGACATGGAGGTTCCAGATGTCTGGCCGTGGGTGCCAGAGCATGCCCCGTTCCTGAGAGAGGAGGTCCTTTCTCAGGGGAATTTGCCAGGGAGGAGCTGTCGCGAGAAGCCTGAGTTCCGAGAACCAAGTCCGAGTGGGCCAGAAGGGGCCACTAACGTGACTTGCTCCTCATCCTCCCTGACCTTGCACAGCACCGGTGCAAGAAGGCTCACTGGGGGAAATGCGTACTTGCGCAGCCCCGAGGGCCAGCTGTGTGCCAGCGCGTTTGTCCCGAGGGGAGCCTCTGTTAGGGCGTACCAGTGTGGGCAGTAGGAGGTTTCCTGGGAGGCAAACAGGTCTACCTGGGCCTTGCCGAACTGTTCCCAAATCAGCTGGACCGACTGGGGGTGAAGCCTCCACTCCCCGCCGGGCAGGCGTTGTCATGATAGCGCGTCCGCTACGACGTTGAGCTTGTCGGGGATGTGAGTGGCGTGCAGAGACATGTTTGTCCCGAACTAACGGGAGGAACTTCCTGTGAGAAAGGACGGTCAACAACTCCAGGCAATTGATGTGCCAACGCAGCGGGGCCCCTTTCCAACGGCCCGCTGCTGCGTGCCCGCTGCACACGGCACCCCACCCGGACCGGGAGGCGTCGGTTGTGACCAGGACGCGTCGGGACACCTGCTGCAGGGGCACTCCTGCCCGTAGAAAGCAGAGGTCTGTCCAGGGTCGGAGTGTTTTGAGGCAGGCGGGGTGATCCTTACCCGATGCGTGCCGTGGTGCCATGCTTGTCTCGGGACTCGAGTCTGGAGCCAGTGCTGGAGTGGTCTCACATGCATCAACCCCAGCGGCGCGACCGCCGCGGAGGACGCCATATGCCCCAGGAGCCTCTGGAAAAGTTTTAGAGGGACCACTGTGCCTGGCTTGAAGGAAGCGAGGCAGTCCAGCACCGACTGAGCACGCTCGCTCGTGAGACGTGCTGTCATTGAGACTGAGTCTAACTCCAACCCGAGAAAAGAGATGCTCTGAACCGGAGTGAGCTTGCTCTTTTCTCAGTTGACCTGAAGCCCCAAGCGGTGTGCATAGTAACTCTCGAGAGTGTGCTAGGATGAGCCAGTCGTCGAGGTAGTTGAGAAATGCGGATGCCGGCTACTCGTAGCGGGGCAAGGGCCGCCTCTGCGACTTTCATAAAGACACGAGGGGACAGAGACAGGCCGAAGGGGAGGACTTTGTACTGGAACGCCTGGCCGTCGAACGCGAACCGTAAGAAGGGTCGGTGTCATGGCAGAATTGAGACGTGGATGTACGCGTCCTTCAGGTCTACCGCTTCGAACCAATCTAGATGCTGAACGCCAGCCAGAATATTTCTCTGCGTGAGCATTTTGAACGGGAGTTTTAACAAGGCCCGATTGAAAACTCGCAAGTCCAGGATTGGTCGTAAGCCGCCGCCTTTCTTGGGTACAATGAAGTAAGGGCTGTAGAAACCCTTCCTCATTTTGGTTGGAGGGACGGGCTCCACCGCGCCCTTGGCTAAGAGGGTCGTGATTTCCGCTGACGCCCCTGAAGGGGGGCCGGAGCCGGGAAAACTGAATTGTGTAACCGAGTCGAATGGTCCGGTGCAGCCAGCGTGATGTGTTGGGAAGCTAAAGCCACGCTTCCCAGCTCTACGCTAGGGGCACCAAAGGGACGAGTATTTTGGACGTACCGGGCGGGCCTCGCAGCCGGGCGGAACAGGTAATGCAGCGTCGGGCGACTTCGTTGCGGCCTGAGGCTGAGGTGCTGAGAATAGACTCAAAGCACTTACCTTGCTCCGAGCACCCGGCAGGGGGCGGGTTCGTGACTGAGGAGGAGGTCTGATGCTGGCGTCCTCTGGACTCGTCTGAACCGGCCGGCCGGGGGACAGTCGTGGGCAGGTGGAAGGTGGGATCGCCGCGTCCGGTGTACCGGGACTGTCGTAATCTGAAAGCAGATTGCCGTGAGAACGGCATTTGCAGGCCAGGTGACCCAGAGGCAAAGGAAATAGCTCTATTATTGAGAATGTGGAAAATGTAAAAACAAAGGATTCTCCTCCCGGCCCTCCACCGGGGAAAGGAGAGGTCTTACCACCTCCGGAGCTAACGGCTCGGTCTCTGGGCCGGTCGTCTCAGGGGCGCCTGGGAGCCTTCTGGGTCCTCGAGGGGGTCCGTGAGACGAGGGCGAGCAGACAGGGCATGGCCCCTGGCGGCAGGTTTGCGGCGGGGCAGGACGTGTGACCTGGCCTCCGTCTGTTTCTTCACCACTGAGGACTGCTGGGTGGAGTCGTCAGGTGGTGTCGCCGAATGGAGCTGGGAGACTGGAGAGTTTTGACAAAGCGTGCTTTGTCTACCTCCTGTACTACGACTAGATCCAGTCCATTTGTTATGTTTCTGGACCACGAGGGTGGACATCGCCTGTCCGAGTGCAGTTCCTGCAGCACGTCAAGAACAGGACTACCCAAGTGCAAATCTTGAAGTGCCTTGGCCCGGTGGACTTGCAGGGAGGGGCCATGGCATGCAGGGGGGGAGCGGTCTGGGACCGTTCTACCGCCGAGGGTAGTGAGAGCGGAGGAGCGAGGAAGCTTGGCTCGCTCAGCTCGTCGTGCACGTTTGGGAAGGAATGGGGGGGCGCGGCTGTGGGCGGTGCACCAGCCCGTGAATCATCAAGCCCGGGGAAGCATAGCGGATCTCCTTGTGTCAGGCTCAGACTGGGCAAGCAGACCTGTAGGTGGCGGCCCAGGTGAGTTATCCGCATCCGATGCCGCTGTGATGCTCCCCGATGCAGCGGTGATGTCGTCATCCAATGTCCGGGAGCTCCAGGGAACGCGTTTATCCCGAGCTCGTGAGGGGAGCAAGCAAGCGTGCAGGGGGGGCGGGGGTTTTCGAGCGGTTTTTACCCGGCGAAACGCAGCCCGCCATTATCCTGGGATCATCTTCATCGCTCGCGGCGCCTGCGTCAATCCCGTAGGAAGGAGGCGAGGAGTGGAGGGCGGCTGAAGTGGCTTTCTTCCTCACAAGAATGCAGAGATCGCAACGCTGCTGCAGCTATGTTCTCAGGCTGAAAACATAACCCATTGGAGAACATGCTCATCCCGAGCCCGGACGGAAAACAGCAAGCGTGCCGGGGAGGCGGGGGGTTTCAAGGGGGTTCACCCGGCGAAACGCAGCCCGTCATTGACCCCAGATCATTTTCATCGCCCACGGCGCCTGCATCAATCCCGTGGGAAGGAGGTGGGGGGCGGCTGAAGCGGCTCTCTCTCACTACAAGAGAAAGCCTACGACCGCAATGCTGTCATGGCTATGTTTTCGTACTGAAAACATAGACCATTCATAAAAAATGCTGCCTGCGTGTTTCGCAACCCAGGTACGCCAGGCGGTTTTTATGACCGTCAGAGGTGGGGAGAAATCACCGCCTCCAAAAACTACACAGGGGCGGAAAGGCATCTTCAGAAAGACGCGTCCTGAAAAGGACGTTCAACGCCACTGTGTTTGCTCTTTTGGAGAAATTTACTCTTTTAAGGAAAATAACTCTTTTAATATACACAGTGTGTATGTGTGTCTGCACTGTCGAAGCACTCAGGGGCAACAATGCACGCCGTGCAAAGTGAAGGAGAAAGCCGCTGTTGTGCGCCGTCAAGATCCAACAGCATGCAGATCGTCAGAGGAAACAGGAACGTTTTATAGTGGTGTGTAAACTCGCAGCAACTGCAGACAGACCATTGGCTCCGAAGAAATTTTCTGAATGAACTCCCGTATTTGCCCCGCTTAAATACCCGTATGTCCGGGGGCGGGGTATGCAAATACTGACTGCCAACCCCCATTGGCCCTTTTCAATAGATCAGAGGTGAATATCGGCGCTCAAGAGAGACCCCTAGTGTCGCTTCTCCAACACAACGTGGAGATAGCGACAGAAGGGGAAAGGTAAACACAAAGAAAAGTCCACGATGGGAAAAACAGGAAACTAAAACACAACGAAACAGACTTAAACACAATGAAACCAAACTCAGAACTCGGGCAGGGAACACATACCTGGCATGACAACTTTCAACAAACGAACACAATCGACAGAGACTAAACAAAGAGCCAGGGTTTAAATACACAGACAAAGTGGAGACTGAACGAGACACAGGTGAAAACAAAGATGAGTGCAGGCAGTGGGGGAGGCCGGGAATTGTGGGAAATGTAGTTTAACACACAGACAGTGAGACTCAGGGCAGACAACAGGGAAAACGTGACATGGACCGGGATTGGTGACGGGTGAGATGGAAAATACGGAGCGGACAACAAGGAAACGTGAAATAAACGTGATAGTGAAACCGAGAACAAAGGGAAGACAACACAGGAACGTAACAATACTGTTGCAACCCTAGATGTGGGTGATCAGTATTCAGGGGAGTAAGAGGGTTGAGTGAAAATGGTAGGCGGATCAGATGGATCTGTGACAGTTGTGGTTAATCCTAGATCCCATCCGATTATACACAATTTATGTTGTTTAGAGTTTTTGTCTACTGAATGTTCTTGGAAAGATATTTAAAACACTTTTGTCTGTGGAATGATCCAAAAATGTCATGGGGTGTTCCACAATGAGAATGAAATCATGCAGACAAACAGAAATAATCTGGTATCCCAAACAAGACTGTGACAGTATAGAGATAGTAAATGGTCCAATACATTTTGGTCCCAATTTACATGAGGGAAGTCTAATTGGAATATCCTGAGAGGACAACCAGACCTTCTGACCACACATGTAAACTGGGGGCTTAGAATTGTGACGGTCTGCTGACACTTTGTTTCCGGTCACCAGTCCGGAGAAGGTCTTCTCTGATGACCCTCCCGATCTGACGGCATCTCTGTATGAAAGCGTGCATGGACGGAACAATAGTGTCTGGTTCTTGGGAGGGTAACAAAGGGGGCTTGTAGCCTAAACAGCACTGGAATGGTGACCCAGGATAGTTTGGAACTCCAAGACGACAGTTCCAGAGATGCCACGCAATGCAGGTCCATGGCAATGTGAGACCAGTGTCTCGAAGGGACAGACAGTGGTTGGAGGAGTTCTGGATGGGGTGGATTGAAGTCTTGCTGCTAGCACAAACCAGACATTTCGACACGATACTATTCTGAGTAGTTGGTTTGACATCTTAAGGTCAAAAAGTCTTGGAACACTGCCGTGCTGTAGCAATTCCTCTCTCTCAGCAGGTAGGATCTACCACCGCGGCATTTTCCACATGTGGCCTGAAAACCCATGTGATGTACACTCACCTAAAGGATTATTAGGAACACCTGTTAAATTTCTCATTCATGCAATTATCTAATCAACCAATCACATGGCAGTTGCTTCAATGCATTTAGGGGTGTGGTCCTGGTCAATACAATCCCAAACTGAATGTCAGAATGGGAAAGAAAGGTGATTTAAGCAATTTTGAGTGTGGCATGGTTGTTGGTGCCAGACGGGCCGGTCTGAGTATTTCACAATCTGCTCAGTTACTGGGATTTTCACGCACAACCATTTCTAGGGTTTACAAAGAATGGTGTGAAAAGGAAAAACATCCAGTATGCGGCAGTCCTGTGGGCGAAAATGCCTTGTTGATGCTAGAGGTCAGAGGAGAATGGGCCGACTGATTCAAGCTGATAGAATAGAATAGAATCCTTTAGAATAGAATCCTTTATTTTGGTCACACATTATACACACAGTTTTTTGCATATATACAGTGAAATTTATTAGTTTTCACATATCCCAGCTAAGCTGGGGTCAGAGTGCAGGGTCAGCCATGATACGGCGCCCCTGGAGCAGATAGGGTTAAGGGCCTTGCTCAAGGGCCCAACAGTGGCATCTTGGTGGTGCTGGGGCTTGAACCCCCAACCTTCTGGTCAGTAACTCTGAGCCTCAACCACTGAGCCACCACTGCCCCAAGAAGAGCAACTTTGCCTGAAATAACCACTCGTTACAACCGAGGTATGCAGCAAAGCATTTGTGAAGCCACAACACGCACAACTTTGAGGCGGATGGGCTACAACAGCAGAAGACCCCACCGGGTACCACTCATCTCCACTACAAATAGGAAAAAGAGGCTACAATTTGCAAGAGCTCACCAAAATTGGACTGTTGAAGACTGGAAAAATGTTGCCTGGTCTGATGAGTCTCGATTTCTGTTGAGACATTCAGATGGTAGAGTCAGAATTTGGCGTAAACAGAATGAGAACATGGATCCATCATGCCTTGTTACCACTGTGCAGGCTGGTGGTGGTGGTGTAATGGTGTGGGGGATGTTTTCTTGGCACACTTTAGGCCCCTTAGTGCCAATTGGGCATCCTTTAAATGCCACGGCCTACCTGAGCATTGTTTCTGACCATGTCCATCCCTTTATGGCCACCATGTACCCATCCTCTGATGGCTACTTCCAGCAGGATAATGCACCATGTCACAAAGCTCGAATCATTTCAAATTGGTTTCTTGAACATGACAATGAGTTCACTGTACTAAAATGGCCCCCACAGTCACCAGATCTCAACCCAATAGAGCATCTTTGGGATGTGGTGGAACGGGAGCTTCGTGCCCTGGATGTGCATCCCACAAATCTCCATCAAATGCAAGATGCTATCCTATCAATATGGGCCAACATTTCTAAAGAATGCTTTCAGCACCTTGTTGAATCAATGCCACGTAGAATTAAGGCAGTTTTTAAGGCGAAAGGGGGTCAAACACAGTATTAGTATGGTGTTCCTAATAATCCTTTAGGTGAGTGTATTTCACCACACTTTACCTCCCCTAGCCTGGGCAGGTGTGGTGTCCGCGGGGTCTTTTCCCCCTGAAAGAATAGGAGTTGGAAAGGAACACTTTCCCCGATGCTTGTGATAGTGTTAAGATGGCCGCTTTAACTATGCGAGAAACACAGAGAGAGAAAAGGCACGGCTGGCGCGGCTTGCTCCCATGCTTGGCACGTCACATCATTCCCCCCTTTTGGGGGCCAGGAACCAGAAGGTTGTGGCGATTTTATGGGGCGTTGGCGAAGGCCACGCGCAGTCTGACGTGGCCTGTCGCTTTGGCACGCAACTGCCTGCCCGCACCTGCGTCAGTAGTGCACGTACACTGTTCAGCGCATGGTGTGATTAAATATGGACCCCAAGTGTCACTTCTTTGCCCTCACATCGAAGTGAGTGACAGACGGGGAACGTCTAGGTTACTATTGTAACCTCTGTTCCCTGATGGAGGGAACGTGACGTTATGTCCTCCCGGCCACGATGCTGAACCGAGCCACTGTTATGGCCGAACCTCATTCTCGGCTCCTCAGGGCAAAATCCTGAATGGACAGACGCATTTCCCTCCCTTTATACCCATATGTCCGGGGGCGGGACATGCAAATTCTGTCTACCAATATCTCATTGGCCTTTTCTCAAGTTCAGAGATGCAAGAGGCTCTTAAGAGAGAACCCTAGTGTCGCTTCTTCGACACAATGTCTCGTTCCCTCTATCAAGGAAAGGAGGTTACAATAGTAACCTAGACGTTTTTTATATAAACCTATTTATATTGATTTTCCAGAAAACTTTTACTAGATCATGAAATATATCATTATCATGATAAAGAATTACTCATATTGTGATATAAGATTTTGGTCATATCGCCCTCCCCTAGGACCAAATGTCTATAAAACTCTACCAAATAAAAACAGTTGGCTGTTGGTTTGGCATCTTTAAGTCAAATGGTCTTGGGAGTTTAATGGATTTAAAGGGACCAAAAAATAAATATAAAAACTACAGAAGACAAACTCCACAAAATAAGCCTTGTGCTATAGAGGGAATGCTATTCTTAGTAATTTGTAGTTGGTTTTACATCTTTAAGTCAAATGGTCTTGGATTTTGATGTATTTAAAGGGACCAAATGTTCTATTTAAAACTACCAAAGAAAAACTCCCAAAAATAAGCCTTGAGCAGTAGAAGGAATAATATTCTGAGTAATTTGCAGTTGGTTCTTTAGGTTTAACGGTCTTGGAGATGGTATGAACCCGAATATCCAACAAATGTCAAACATAAAACTAACTTTAACACAGTATACTTTGATTTGACGATACTTTCATTCTAGTCTTATAGTAAATCAGATAAAATGTATTTGGTTACCATGCCACTGACATCATGCGCTTGTCAGTCAGCACACGTTAGAAATGGCTAAATAAAAATGCGTTTTCAACAACGAGCTAAAAGAAGCTGATTCAGTTCTTCCCACAATGTGTGAAAATTTAAGCGATGTGTTTTGCTGTCACTGTGAATGTTTATTTCCCCATTAGCATGGACATAAATCAGATAATGTCACATTCAGACAGCTACACTGCACTTTTTACATAGTACAAGCACTTCAATGTTGAGATGTGGGGATTATATTTTGAATTTTTGATTCAAATTTCTTTTTAATTATACCTGACATGACAAGCCTAATTACTCATGCAATTATATGGATAGAATCAGGGGCATGGCTGGGGGTTTGGTTGACACTTAAAAGAACTTTAAAGTAATATTAGTTATTTTTAACATGTATCTATTACCATTACATTCTATTTTATAAAAATGAAATAAAAACGTTAAAAATTTTTTTTTAATTGCAATCCTAACGATATCACTGTGAGAGTGTGTTGGTCAAAGCCCTGTATAATTAGGTTGGAGTAATTTCCACAAGACACTAATAAGACGTGTTTCTTAGACACCAAGCACAGCCCTTGAATAGGATAACAGACATTCAAAAAATAAATGAGCATAATAACTATAACCTTCCCAATCATAGATAAATGTAATGAAGCAAACAAATGTTGCAAACAAATGTTAATGTTATTAAAATGAATTATATTCCAAAATTCAACTACCTGCAACAATCTTTCCATGTAGATGTCCATCTCTCTTATTTCAAGCAATTTGATAGCATAGCGAAGTCCTTCGTTTGGAATGGTAAGCGTCCCAGATTACATTTCAATAAATTACATAGGCTGGTTTACAAAGGTGGGCTAGGCCTTCCCAAGATTATGCATTCGGTCTCAGACATTTGGCTCATTGGACGCTTCCACCCGAGATCCCCCCTCCCTGGTTTAGTATTGAACAGTAAGGATTGCCCCAATTTTGCCATTGCAAAGCCTTTCTATTAAACAGGAGAAGTTAAATTGCACCCCGTTATCTCGCATTTCCTTGTGTTTAATTCAGAATTCTTTTTAAATGTTGCCTCGTGCACATGGCTAAACCCAAAATTACGTATTAATAAGTCCCCTTTCTGCTGGTCAGAGTGGATTGTGAGGGATATACTCCCTGACCTATATGAGAGTGGAGAGTTGAGATCATTTGAACATTTGGTCCAACATTTCAGGATTCCAAGATCTCAGTTCTTTAGGTACTTCTCAAGCCCTGTTAAACCTACACTTTACAAAATCTAAATATAGAAATAAAGTGACACATAGAATATATAAAATATAAACTTTAGAACAATCAAACCAAACATTAATTTAGAAAAGGTTGCCTAACTCACTCTTAGATGAGAGTCTAAAAGTCTAAGTTACAGGTTGAATGTCAGTGTTTCAAAATACTAGGATAATAAAAGAATGGCTCTGTAGAGTATCCAGGTCAGCTTTGGGGAATGTACAATTAATTTTAAATGATCGTAATCAATGATTAATCATACGGTTTGAACCAGATAACAATACATACAAAAACGCCCCAAAAAGGGCTTATATAGTCCAAGAGTCTGCTTCAAATATATATAGATAATTAAACACAACGAATTATAATTAATTAGGAATATACATTATATGCAGACAGGCTATATTAATTTTAATAACACCTTAATGGAATTGACCCGTAGGCTACACGCAATCAGTCAGTTCGATCCAGCTGAACCGCTTTGCTAAATACTCTTGATCAATTCTCTTGAAGGTTTATTCTTAGTTATAAGCTTACTCATCAAAGCACGTTAACTTACTTTGATAATATCAGCTCGTAGCTTTAGATCGCACATTAAAGAGGCTTTGTTTTATGACCAACAAACACAGACAATCACGCGTATAATTGGGTTTAATACAAGGAACTAGGATATATCACTACACTTAACAAACAAACATTTAACATAGAATAAACAGAAAATAAACAAAGTAGACACAGTAAGGGAAAATGAAGAATTATTAGAAGTATGGCAAACTTATTTAAACAATTAACCCTTTGGAGCCAGCACGGAAATTACACACTGTAACGCGTTTGAATGTCAATGAAATAATACTTGCACAATGGACCTTTGTGTGTCTGAGCAAGACTGCGCTTATGTCGTGTCCTCGTGGCGTCCTTGAGATGGCCTTCTGTCGGTGTTTCCAGAGCGTGGGTGGTTCGCGGAAAGTTCGAAGTGTCTTAGAGGGTAACTGTTGAAGAGTCGACGGGTGTTCCGGAGGGTTGCAGAGTGTTCAGGGAAGTCCGAGGGAGGGGAAGAGAGAGGGTTGAAATGTTGTTCCGAAGGGGTCCAGAAGAACGGGGGAAGGGTGCAGAAGAGAAGAGATGCCGGGGAAGCGAAGATGCAAAAAGTTGAAAAGTTCAGCAGAAGAGAGTTTCAATGCCGGACCTGACTTTTAAAGGTAGGGAGGTCACACCTCCCTTGGGAGGACTGACCCAATGAGATTCCTCCATTTTGGGCGCGAGATGATTCCTTTGTCCCGTCAAGGCTCATTTGCATGTCGTTTGCCTGATTTATGACCGGGTCCGGCTTTTGCTTGAATAACTCAAAAGATGGTAAAACCTAGCAGAATACCTTTCTAATGTACCTTATATTTATATTCAGCTAGGGCACGTCGTAAGGTTTAATTTGATACCAAGAAATGTGTATTTGGTACACTTAAAAGTGGATATACACTCTTAGGCTATTAAATATAAGGCCTCAGAGTTTAAACTACACAACTAAACAGTCTTACTAGTTTGATCTAACAGCAGACATACACAAACATACGGGGATTGAACATATTTACTTAAAAATAAACATTTCTGGGTTTTACATGAAAGACACACATTCTGTTGCCAGCTTTTCACGTGCCTGGCTCACATGGTACAGCATGAGGATTTGGAGTGTAGATTTGAGTCACATGGAAAAGGGGGTTTGTCAATAGTTCATTGTACTCCACAGACTAGTGGGCGCCATTTCAGTGATCTTACAAGGGGTTCTTTGAATTCAGAATCGATGATTCCACTGATCCTCCACCATACCTTACAGCTCATAAGTAGGCTATACAATTGTTTTTAATAATTTGTCAACACTGTTGTGTAGAAAGTGGGCAGGAGTTGGGTGGAGAAGACTATAATTCTTAAATATGCATTGTAAGGTATTACATATACATGTATAATTTAGAGATGTGGACGGGATCTGTTAAAATGCCCGCATTCTCGCACCATAATATGTAAGGATTTTGCATGCATTCTACCACCATTATATGTAGGGAATTTTGGAAATGTGACATTTAGGAGGGAACTTTAAATTGATTTTCATTCTCACACCATCATATGTAAGGATATTTTGTATGTGATATTTAGGAGGGAATTTAGGGTCTCGAAATAAGTGAGCTATGAACTAAATAAAACTGTCCTTATTGTACCTTATTAGGTAATGAAATGTAGAACGGAATTAGTCGTATTTGACAACCGTTATAAATTAGATAAATAATGAATAACTAGATTATTTGTCTTAATAGATTCTCCACCATTAAAATCGTAATACAACGTCTAGTTGTATCAGCTCACAATTTAAACCATAAGGAATTAGCTTTAATAAGTGAATTATGATTAATTCACTGATTGGAGTGATATTATTCTCATGGCTTATTGAAAATAATGTCACTCGTATTTAGGAACAGCTTTGAAGTGAAATGTTTTAGAAACAGGGATGAGATTATTTATCAAAATATTCCACAGTCAAGTCGTCTTTGAACACAGACAAACTTTATTACTATTCTACACATAAATCTAATCTAACAGATCTATACATAAGACAGGTTGGTGAAAAGAGTGACAGAATGATCAGTACAGTGAAAATTAACTTTACGGAGTCTGTTGACAATACCTTAAGAACTATTTTATCCTTTTTGAGTCTAGATTTATTTACTATCGGATTACCCAAATAATTTCATTAATACACCAGCCCTTTGTGCACAAAATTGGAGATGTACTTGCGTGTCTTTGTGGTGTTTCCGTGCACAGTTTGTGTTTCTTGGTTCTTGGTCAAAAGTTTGTTCCATCAATGTTTTAATCTCTGTATGATCGAAGTTTATTGTCTGTATGAATTTGTGAGGTTAGCTGTGAAGCAAGGCCTTCTCACTCCTTCTTCCCGAGCTTCCGTGGATCTCACATGGGGAAGAGAGCGCAAAGTCTGAGCAGTCAGTGGAGCAGAAGAGAAGAGACAGAGAAGAGAGCGTGTTCTTCCTGTTTGGAAATATTTTAACTGAAATTGGCAGAAGTGACTTTTCAGAGTCACATGGTCGACTGGGCTGTCTTTCCTGACAGTCTATTTATGGTCCT